>NW_027254531.1:3650721-3962508 GCF_044704955.1 Pristiophorus japonicus | reverse complement strand
GGTCACCGACACACTCTCTCACTCAAAGAACCTCCCTGCAGATTACAGACCCTCTCTCCGTGTGACAGACTGTCTCTCCCGGTCAAGAACCCTCTGTCCCAGTCACAAACCCTCTCACCTGCTCACAGACACTCTCTCCCAGTCAGAGACCTTGTCCTCATTCACAGATTTTCTCTCGCGGTCACAGGTCCGCTCTCCCAGTCACAGACCGCCTCTCCCGGTCACAGACCCTCTCTCCCTCCCACGGACCCTCTGTCCCAGTCACAGACCCTCTCTCCCAGCCTCAAACCCTTACTCACGTTCACAGACGCTTTCACCCGGTCAGAGAGCCTCTCTCCCTGTCACAGATCCTCTCTCCATGTCACAGACCCGCTGTCCATGTCATAGACCCATTCTCCCAATCACAGACCCACTCTCGCGCTCACAAACCCTCTCTCCCAGTCATAGCCACACTCTCCCCCTCACAGAAAGTCTCTCCGGTCACAGACCCTCTCTCCTGGTCACATATCCTCTCTCTCGGTCACAGACACGCTCTCCCAATCACACACCTTCTCTCCCAGTCAGATACCCTCTCTCCCGCTCACAGACCTTCTCTCCCAGTCACAGACCCAATTTCCCGCTCGCATACCCTCTCTCTCATTCTCAGACACTCTCTCCCAATAACGGACCGTCTCTCCCGGTCACGGACCCACGCTCTCAGTCACAGAGACCCCCAGCCGCTCACAGACACTCTCTCCCGGTCACAGACCCTCTCTCCCAATAACAGACCTTCTCTCTCAGTCACAGACCCTCTCACCCATTCTCACAACCTCTTCCCGTTCGCAGACCCTCCCTCCCAATAACAGACCCCCTCACTCGGTCACAGACCCTCTCTTCTGTTCACAGGCGGTCCCTCTCAGTCAAAGAATGTCTCCCCTGGTCACAGATCCTTTCTCCCAATCACAGACCGTCCCTTCCAGACATAGAGCCTCTCTACCGGTCACAGACTCTCTCTCCCAGTAGACCCTATCTTTCGGTTACAGAACCACTCTCCCGCTCACAGACCATCTCGTCCCGTCACAGACCAACTCTCCCAGTCACAGACCCTCTGTCTCGGTCACAGATCCTCTCTCCCGCTCACAGACCATCTCTCCATTTCAGAGACCCTCTCACCATTTCAAAGACCCTCTCTTCCGCTCACAGACAGTCTCTCGCGGTCACAGACGTCTATCCCGGTCAGCGAGCATCACTCCCGGTCACGGACACTCACTCCCGGTCACGGACCCTCTCTCAATGTCATAGGCCCTCTATTCAAGTCACAGACCTTCACTGCATGTCACAGAACCTCTATCCTTGTCACAGACGCTCGCTCCCAGTCACAGAATCTCTCTTCCACTCACAGACCATCTATCCCGGTCACAGACCCTCTCTCCCGCTCACAGACCCTCTCTCCCGATCACAGACCCTCTCTCCCTGTGACAGACCCTCTCTCCCGGTCACAGACCCTCTCACCCAGTCACAAATTCTCTCTCCCGCTCACAGACACTCTCTCCTGGAGAGAGACCCTCTCCCGAGTCACAGTTCTTCTCTCCCGCTCACAGGTCCGCTGTCTCAGTCACAGACTCTCTCTCCCTGTCACAGATGCTCTCTCCCGCTCACAGGTCCGCTGTCTCAGTCACAGACCCTCTCTCCCTGTCACAGATGCTCTCTACCGCTCACAGACCATCTCTCCAGGTCACAGACCCTCTGTCCCGGTCGCAGACCCTCTCTCCCGCTCACAGATACTCTCTCCCGCTCACTCACCCTCTCTCCCGGTCACAGACCCTCTCTCCCGCTCAAAGAGTCTCCCTTCCGGTCACAGACACTCGCTCCAGCTCTCAGATCCTCTCTCTTGGCCACAGACCATCTCTTCCAATCACAGACCCTTCTCCCGGTCACGGACCGGCTTCCCCCGCTCTCAGACCCTCTCTTCCGCTCTCAGACACGCTCTCTCGGTCACCGACCTTCTCTCCCAAACACAGACACTCTCACCCGCTCACAAACCCTCTCTCCCGCTCTCAGACCCTCTCTCCCGGTCTTAGCACCTCTCTCGCGGTCATAGAGCCTCTCTCCCGGTCACAATGCATCTCTCCCAGTCACAGACCCTCTATCCCGTTCACAGACCCTCTCTCCCGTTCACACAACGTCTCTCCCGGTCGCAGACCTTCTGTCCCGGTCATACACCGTCTCTCACAGTTACAGACACTCTCTCCCGGTCACAGACCCAAACTCACGGTCACCGACACACTCTCCATGTAACAGACCCTCTCTGCATGTCACAGATGATTTCTCCCGCTCACAGATTCTCTCTCCCAGTCACAGATCCTCTATCCATGTCAGAGAGCCTTTCTCCCGCTCACAGACCCTCTCTCCCGGTCACAAATCCACTCTCCCAGTTACAGATCCTCTCTCCATGTCAAAGACTCTCTGTCCCGGTCACAGACCCTTTCCCCCGGTCACAGACGCACTCTCTGTCACAGACCCTCTCTCCCATTCACATAATTTCTCTCCCAGTCACAGATGCTCTCGCACGGTCACATAACCTTCGCCCCAGTCACAGATCCTCTCTCCCGGTCACCAACCCTCTCTCCCGATCACAAACACTCTCTCTCCGTCACAGACCCTTTATTCCGGTTACAGATGCTCTTCCCCGGTCACAGACCCCCTCTCTCCCAAAAACCCTCGCTTGCAGTCACAGACCGTCCATCTCGTTCACAGATCCTCTCTCCCGGCTACAGACCCTCTCTCCCAGTCATAGACCCCTTGTTCCGGTTGCAGATCCTCTCTCAATGTCACAACCCTCTCTCACGTTCACAGTCACGGAACACCTC
The DNA here is from genome assembly GCF_044704955.1 of Pristiophorus japonicus. Lineage (NCBI taxonomy): Eukaryota > Metazoa > Chordata > Chondrichthyes > Pristiophoridae > Pristiophorus > Pristiophorus japonicus. The sequence goes on along the minus strand of NW_027254531.1, from coordinate 3,959,659 downwards.
ACCGGGTCACAGATCTATCTCCCGGCCACAGACCCTCTGATCCGATCACATCGAGCATTTGATGATCTATTTTGCGCCGCCGATTACTCTTGTATTATAGCATCCAGTTCCAGGATTCAGTTCACAATTTATTAATGATCTGCCAGTTATATATCATAATTATAAATATTGGCTGCAGATCCCGTTACTTTGAAATGTTATTAATGGAAGCAGTAACAAGTTTGGATATTTCACCATTAACTACATCGAACTGCTTATTTTTTTTTCATCCTGCCGTGCTAATGTGTCTCTTTATTTCTCTTCCTCAAAGTTAACGCTGTGACGATTGTGATCTTGTCTCGGGGAAAGTGCGGTCTCTCCAAATGTGTCACTCGATATTTGGTGGCCATGGCAGCGGCGGATCTCCTGGTCATTATCACTGACCTGATACTCAGGCAGATTCCAATTATTCATCGTATGTACATTGTGCTGACCATCCCCGTGTGTAATATCCACGCCGTCCTGCTTTATGCAGCCACAGATTGTTCTGTCTGGTTTAACGTCACTTTCTCCTTTGATCGATTTGTGGCCATTTGCTTTCAGACGTTGAAAACCAAATATTGCACCGAGAGAATGGCAGCTGTGGTTCTGGGAACAGTGACTGTGCTGAGTGATTTAAAGAACATCCCCTGGTATTTTATGTTTACATCTCAGTACACGCTTTTAGAAAGCAGTTGATTTTGTTATGTGACTATCCATGTTTCACTTTCACGGGTGTGGGGAACAATCGAGTTCATTCAATATATTTTAACCCCAGGGATCCCATTTATTCTCGTTCTGCTGATCAATGCTGTCACCGTCAGATACATTTTAGTGGCCAGCAGAGCCCGGCAAAGACTCCGAGGTCCCAGAAGTGCAGAGAGTACTCGAGACCCAGAGATGAACGGCAGAAGGAAATCCATCATTTTACTTTTGATGATCTCATCCAATTTCATACTGTTATGGGCGGTGTTCATGCTGTGCTCCATACTGCGTCCGGCCTGCAGTTTCAATTGTCTACCTGTACGCATTCCTTTCTATGTTTGGGAAATGGGATTCATGCTTCAGCTCCTGAGTTGCTGCACGAACACTTGTATTTATGCTGTGACCCAGACTAAGTTCAGAGAGCAGCTGAAGAATGCAGTGAAATATGCCTTCGCGCTAATTATTAAATATATTAAATGATGATAAGAACTGAATAATTTCCAGCAGTAAAACTCAATTTTGTTTCATGACGCACTCTTCGCATTCTTCCAATGGTCTGTGATACCAACAATAGTGTCCCTTTTACTCTCTCCCCTGTCTCGCTCTCTCTCTCTCTCTTTCTCTCTACGTCAGTTTTTCCCGTTCACTCTCTCCTGCTCTTGCTCTCTCTCGGCCTCTCACTCTCTGACTACTTCCTGAATGAAAAGGAATTCTGTTCTTTTTTGCGCAAGCAATTAAACTAACAATCCAGCCTATTGAACATAAGAACATAAGAAGATAAGAAATAGGAGAAGAAATAGGTAATCTGGCACTTCGAGCCTGCTCCACCTTTCAATAACATTATGGCTGATCTGATCGCGGCCTCAACTCCAATTCCTTGCTTTCTCCACATAACACGTTACTCCCTTATCCTTCAAAAATCTACCTATTTAAACCGTAAATGTATTTAATGACCCAGGCTCCAGAGCTCTCTGGGGCAGAGAGGGTCTGTGGCTGAAAGATTCAAGACCCTCTGACAGAAAAAAATCTTCATTTCCATTTTAAATGGGCGAAACCGCATCCTGAGACCATGCCCCCGAGTTCTAGATGCCCCCATGAGAGGAAACATACTCTCAGCTTCTACCCTCTCAAGCCCCCTCAGAATCTTATACGTTTCAATGAGATTACCTCACATTCTTCTAAACTCCAGAGAGTATAGGCCCACCTGCTCAACCTCTCTCATCTGACAAACCCTCACATTTTATACACCATCCCCTTGCAATAAATGCCATCATTCTATTTGCTTTTCTAACTACTTGAAAGGACTCATAGATTTCTCAGTACCAGAGCGTTCTGTAATCTATTCTCCATTTAAATCATAATTTGCTTTTCTATTTTTCCTACCAATTGGAGAAGGTCGCATTTTCCCACAGTATACCCCATCAACCAAATATTTACCCACTCATATTTCTATCTCCCATCGCAGATTATTTGCGTCCTCCTTACAACTTCCTTTCCCACCTATCTTTGTATCATCAGAAAATGTGCAACATTAAACTCGGTCCCTTCATCCAAGACAATAATATAGTTTAGAAATAGTTCGTGGACCGAGGGCCGGTTCCTGCTGCAGCACACTAGTCATTGTTTGCCAACGTGAAAATGACACATTTCCGCAAATATCTGTCTTATTTTAATTAGCCAATCCGCTAACCAAGCTAATAGATTACCCGCAACCCCGCGAGTTCAAATCTTGGCACCTTATTGAATGCTTTCTTGATATCCGAATACAGGTCATCTTTAGCTCCTCTTGATCCACCCTGCTCGTCACATCCTCAATGAACTCCAGCAACTTTGTCAAACATGGTTTTCATTTCATAAAACCATGCTGACTCTGCTTGACTGCATGATGATTTTCTAAATGTCCTGCTACGACTCCTTAATAAAGGACTCCAGCATTTTCCCAAAAGCAGATATTTGGCTAACTGGTCCATACCTTCCTGCTTTCTCTATCCCTCTTTTCTTAAATTGAGGTGTTACATTTGCAGTTTTCCAATTTGCCTTGACCTCTCTCGAATCAAGCGAATGTTGGTATGTTACAATCAATACATCCACTATCGCTCTCGCCACTTATTTTAAGACCCTACGATGCAGGCCAGTGAACTTATCTCCATTTAGTCCCATTAGCTTACCGAGTACATTTTCTCTATTCATAGCTATTTTTAAAGATCCCTTCCCACAATATCTCGTTGATTATTAATTTTTGGAATGTGCTTAATGTCTTCTAACATGAAGACTGATGCAAAATAATTGTTCATATTCTCTGCCATTTCCTTGTTTCACATTATTAATTCCCCAGACTCATTCTCTGCGTGACCGACATGTACTTTCGCTGCTCTCTTCCTGTTTATATACCTGTAGAAGCTGTTGCTCTGGCATGTTTTAACATATTAATGATTGAAATGACGGGTGGAATTCGGTCGGTAAATACAATCTCTCAAGCTGAAGGATTTGAGATTTAAGGTTGTGATGGGAGCTCAGACCATGTGCTCTTTCCATTTATCATTCCACGACGGAATGTTTAACAGAACGAATGGTTAAAATGTGCAATACACTGCCAGACAGGATGGTGGATTCAATAGTAGCCTTAAAAAGGTAATTGCATAAATACTTGAAGTAGATAAATATGCAGTTTTATGTGGAAAGCTCTGGGGAGTGTGACAAACTGGTTTGCTCTCTGAACTATCCAGCACAAATTTCGGTGCTGTCCTATTCCACGATTTATTATAGTACGTAGATTATCCGACGCTGAGTCACACACGGTTTCTCCAGTAGCATAAACAAGTGAATAATAACCTTTTATAAAACATTATTATAAATTAAAATGTACTTACAGTTCAGAAGCAACTCGAACAGGTACATGCCACGTGTCAGATCAACACGATTCATCCTACTCCTACCCTTCAACATCTAAACCAATCAACATGTCTTTCCGTTTTTTTCGTCATATGCTTATCTTCCAGTTAATAGCTATTTGCATCAAGCACGATTTGTGGTATCGAAATCCACTTTTTAGCACTTCAATTGCTGCATAACATTCTTCACACATCAAAGGGGAAATGGCACTAATCAGACTGGAAACTCGAACTCTGGTTTGGTGAAACAAATAATCCCCAATCTCAACTGGGCTGGGACGAATATCCTTGTGGGGGAGTTTGGTCTTGCTATTGGCAGGATTTAAAATAGTTTGGTGCGGGATGGGAACCTGAGCATAGATTCTTAAGGGATAGTAGCAACGTTGGAAATGGAAGGCAGTAAATTAGCAAGTGAGTTTTAACAGCAGAGTAAACAAAAGCTGGAGAATAGCTAACAAATATTTGGAAGTGCTTAATAATTTATACTTCAATGCAAGGCGTCTGGTGAGTAATGCAAATGACCATAGGGCAGAGATAGACAGCTGGAAGTTTAACATTATGTTATTACATCATTGCTATTATTGAAACCTAGCTGAAAGAAAGGAAGGAATGACAGGGCAACGTTAATCGTTACAAGGTTTACAGATTAGATAGAGAGTGGAGAAAAAAAAGAAGGGTCACAATCCTGGATAAATATCAATCCCAGATGTGAGGAAGGCATCTGATTTGAAACGATCGTTAAATGAGGTCGTATATAGTGAGCTGAAGAATAAATAATGGACAATCACATTGCTGGAGTGTACAGTAGAAACCCAAATATTCACAGGTAGATGGGGTGAAATACTTAGGCAAATTTTGAGAGGTTAAAAACAATAGGTGATTAACAGCAGGGTTTTTTTTGGTATCCTAATATTAACTTGGACAGCGTAAGAGTAAAAGTTATAGAGGGCGTCTAATTCTTAAAATGCACTCAGGAGAACTTTTTAACCAGTAAGTACCGAACTCAATAAAATAATCTGCAGTGGTAAAACTCGGTTTAGGGAACGAAACTGGGCAGGTAGAAGGGTTATCAGTGGGAGAGCATTGTGTTGTAGTGACCATAATTCAGTTAGATTTAGAATAGTTAACGGACAGAAAAAGTTAGACCAGGAGTAAAAGTTCTCAACTGCGGAAAGGCCAATTTTACTGAGCTGAGACACGATTTAGCAAAAGTCTACCGGAAACAGCTGCTTGAATGTAAATTAGTGTCAGATTATTGTAAATTAAACGAAGCTCAGTATCTTAATCAAAATGTCTGATCAGTAGCTTAAACAAAATGGTGGCCAATATCTTAAACACAATGAGGTTCAGTATCTTCAAAAAAATGACGCATCAGTACCTTAAAAACAGTGAGACTTAATATATTAAACAAAATTATGGATCTGTATTTTAAACAAAATGAGTCTCAATATCTTAAACAAAAATGTCTCAATATCTTAAACAAAATGTGTTTCAGTATCTTAAACAAAATGGTGGCCTGCATTTAAAAAATCATGGAAGGTTGGTCTTTTCTGCAAGGGAGGTGGATTATTAAAGTAGGAAAGTCCTGCAACAATTGTACAGGGCGTTGATGAGACTAAACCTTAGTACTGCGTACAGTTTTGGTCTCCTTATATAAGGAGAGATATATTTGAATTGGACGCAGTTCAGAGGAAGTTCACGAGGTTGATTACTGAGATGAAAGTGTTGTCTTATGAAGAAATATTGATCAGAATGGGCCTATACTCATTGAAGTATGAAAGAATGAGAGGTGGTGTTATTGAAACGTATAAGATTCTGAGGCGGCTTGACAGGGTAGAATCAGAGCGGATATCTTCCCTGGTGATAGACGAATGAACAAGATCAGAACATATGGAGTCAGGGGACAAGTAGCAGAATGGAATGCTAGCTGGCTTCAAGCATTCAAATTTGAATCTTGGCTTATGGAAAAATGGATAAATAGTGAAATGCGGATCATATCTCGTTTCTACTGTTGGAAAGGTTTTCTTTTGATGCTTCCAGTGTAAATGTTAATTCTTAAAAAAAAATGTGTGACAGCTTCTTTCAGAGTGGCTGTGGCTCCTCCTTCTTTTTCAAGTGACACTGGTTAGTTTAAGTCATTGGTCTGCATTAAATGGAGGTTAATTAATCTGTAAAAACAAAATTTTATTATGGCCGCGCTGAAAGTCTGGTTGGTTGAAACGTTGTGAAAGCATTTAGCTCTGGACATGAGGCAATCACATCAACAATTGGGATTTTAAACATTTCTGGCCAATTTCAATATGCGACTCGAGGGGAGCGGGGAGAGGAATGATATTATTGTGTGTTGAGTTGCCTTAATTAATGTTTGTAGTAATGATACTCATGATGTCTAATGTTTTACTTGCTGAATTGAATTGGTCAGGTTCTTTGCAAATTTAAAAGCGTAGAGACTTTGTACAAGCAAAAGTTTTTTTAAACTTGAAATGCTGCGAGACGTGTGGCTGAAGCTTACTCTGATTGATGATGTCTGCACTTGGCAGCATTGGAAATGCAAAAAAAGGAAGATAACTTTTTCACAAGCAGCTGTGAACTCTGTTTTAATTCAGTACAGAACAGCTTTTGAATTGCTGAATGCAATTTTAGAGATATTGGACGTTATTAAATGAAAGTTTCTTAATATTAAGTAAATATATTCCCGACGAGGCAGAAGGATGTTTATGAGTTGACAAATTAACCGCTTGTGCTCGTAAGCATTGTCACAATTGATTCGCTGCTTATTTTATTTGAAGTAGGTGACCATCGGGAAGAAGGTGTGGAACTTGCGATGTTCACCTGTTATTCCTCTGTGGAAAGCTGGCAACCAATTTGGAAGCTATAAGAAAAGGGGGTGAAGATTATTATTTACATAACAGAAAAGCATTCTCAGAGTGAATCAACTTGGAGGCAATCAGGAAATCAGACGAACTAGCGAGGATGGGGCAGAGAAACACGGATCCCATGGGGTTTGTACCAATCAGGAATGGTTGCCGCCACGATCCTGGTAGATATTGTAATTGTGCTTTCCCCAGTTTCTAAAACGGAACAGTTGAAGGATTTAGGTTTAAAAAATGTACATAAGGAGAAAAAAGCAAGGCAGTCTCTGGAATGACTGTACAGCTCCAGTGATGTAGAGTACAGGGAAGGCATTCAGTTCAAAGGGGTTAGTGAATTGTGACTGAGGGAGTTCGGGAGAGCACAACACAGTAACTGATTACACTGGCCCCGAGTAAACCTCAGGAGCGGGAGGTGGGAGGCCAGGTAATAAGAACATAAAAACATAAGAAATAAGAGCAGGTGTAGGCCATACGGCCCCTCGAGCCTGCTTCGCCATTTTATACGATCGTTGCTGATCCAATCGTCGACTCAGGTCCACTTGTCTGCCCGCTCCCCATAACCCCTTATTGCCTTATCGGTTAAGAAAATGTCTATCTCTGTGTAAAAGTAATTCAATATCCCAGGTTCCACAGCTCTCTGAGTCAGCGAATTCTACAGTTTTGCAACCGTCTGAGAAAATAAATTTCTCTTCATCTCAGTTGAAAATGGACAACCCCTTATTATAAATTTATACCCCCTCGTTCTAATCTCGCCCATCAGTGGAAATATTGTCTCTGCATACACCTCTCAATCATCTGAATCCTGATGATTAGATGCCCAATCTACTCAACCTTTCATGATAGGTTTCCCCTCATCTCCAGAATCAACGTAGTGTACCTTCGCTGAACTGCCTCCAAAGCAAGTATATCGTTTCGTCAGTATGTAAACCAAAACTGCACGCAGTATTACAGGTGTGGCCTCACCAATAACCTGTATAACTGTAGCAAGAGTTCCCTGCTTTTATACCCCATCCCCTTTGCAATAAAGGACAATATTCCATTGGTCTTCCTGATCACTTGCTGTACCTGCGTGATAATATCTTGTGTTTCATGCACAAGTATCCCCAAGTCCCACTGTACTGCAGCACTTTGCAATCATTCTTCATTTAAATAATAAATTGCTCTTTGATTTTTTTCTGCCAAAGTGCATGACCTCACACTTTCCAACATTGTACTCCATCTGCCAAATGTTTGTCCACTCACATCGCCTGTTAATGTCCTTTTGCAGATTTTGTGTTTCCTCCTCACACATTGCTTTTCTTCCCACGGAACAAAACTACGCAAGGTGGGAGTATTTGAAACCCAGTACAAGAGACTGAATAATATCCTTGATGAAGCAAGTCGCACAGTATAAGCAGGCCGGTTCCAAATGAGAATGAAACCCGATGAAGCTTTTTCAGCGAACCAGCAGGTCACTGAGATGACACAAAATGATTATGAACGTGGTGAACCAGATTCGTCCATTTCAGTTGGATGAGGATGAATGGGTGCCCGATGTAATAGCCCCTCCTAATCAGGCACAGTATGTTCCAAATGGAAGTGGATAGTACACGGAAGCTGTAAGAATTTGCCCGGCTCCAGATTCAGAAACACGTCCTATGCAAAGACAAGACCCACAGTGCCAACTAATCACATGTCATAGTAAAATACATATCGTGAATGGTAGAAGTAGGGGCGTCCGCAGGTATAGGACCAGGCTACATTTCCAATGGTGTGGTAACTATACCAGTGTAACCGTCCATTATATCAAAGGAATATGTAATCAGGTAAGATTAATAAATTACTTCTTGGTATAAGATCCTCTAGAAATGAGTGACCATAACATTGTTGAATTTACAATTCAGTTGGAGGCTGCGAAATTTGGCTCTCAAAACAATGTACTAAGCTTAAATAAAGGAGACTACAAAGGTATGAGGGCAGAGTTGGCTAAACTGGACTGGGAAAAAAAAATAAAGTATGGGACGGTTGATTAGCAGTGGCAGACATTTAAGCAGATATTTCCTAACTCTCAACACACATATATGCCAATGAGAAGGAAAAACTGTAAGAGAAGGGATAACCATACGTCGCTAAATAAGGAAATAAAGGATGGTATCAAATTGAAAACAAGACCAGTGGGAGGACAGCGGTTGGGACATTTTAAAAGCTGGCAAAGAACGATTTAAAAAATGATAAAGAGAGGGAAGATGGATTTGAAAGCATACTAACGTGAAAGATAAAAAAGACAGATGCATAAAAAGGAAACGAGTGCCTGAAGTAAATTTGATGCGATGGGACTGCAGAATTAATAATGGAGAAGTGGGAAAAAGCAGAGAAGTTGAACACATATTTTGCATCAGTCTTAGCGTTAGGAGACTGTAAAAACATCCCAACTGTCGATAATCAAGGGGCTATGAGGAGGGAGGAGCTTAATACAATCAGTATCACTAAAGAAGTAGCACTTGTCAAAATAATAGGACCACAGGCGGACAAGCACTCTGGACCTGATTGCTTACATCCTCGGGTCTGAAAAAAGTGGCTGTGGAGATAGTGGATGCATTGGATGTGATCTACCAATATTCCCTGGATTCTGGGGCGGTCCCAGGGGATTGGAAAACCGCAAATATAACGCGCCTATTAAAAAAAAATGAGGCAGACAAAAACGACGAAACTATAGACCAGTTAGCCTAACATCTGTCTTTGGGAAAATGCTGGAGTCCATTATTAAGGATGCAGTAGCGGGACATTTGGAAAAGCATAATTCAATCAAGCAGAGTCAGCATGGTTTTAGGAAAGGGAAGGGAAATCAAATTTGACAAATTTTACGGCGGTCTTTGGGGAGGTAATGAGCAGGGTGGATAAGGAGGAAACAGTGGGTGTATTTTATTTAGATTTCCAGAAGGCATTCGATAAGCTGCCACAGAAAAGGTTATGGCACAAGGTAGAAGTTCACAAGTTGGGGGCAATATATCAGCAAGGAGAGAGAATTTTCTAACTAACAGAAAACAGAGAGTCGGGACAATTAGATAATTTTCTGGTTGGCAAACAGTAACTAGTGGAGTGCTGCAGGGGTCAATACTGGGCCTCAGCTCTTTACAATCTATATTAAAGAATTAGATGACGGAAGTGACTGTAATGTTGCCGTTTGCTAATGATACAAAGATTGGTGGGAATGCAAATTTTGAGGAGGACATAACACATCTGTAAAAGTTATGTAAACAGGCTTAGTGTGGGGAAAAATTTGGCAGACGGAATATAATGTGGGAAAATTTGAGGTTATCCACTTTGGCAGAAAAAATAGAAAACCAAATTATAGTTTAAATAGAGAAATATTGCAAAGTCCTGCAGTACAAAGGGACCTGAGGCTCCTTATGCATGAAACACAAAAGGTGAGTATGCTAGTAAAGCAATTAATCAGGAAGGCAGATGGAATGTTGGACTTTATTTCAAGGTGGGGTAGAGTATAAAAGCAGAAACGTCCTGCTTCAACCTTACAAGGTATTGGTGAGACCACACCTGGAGTACTGCGTACAGTTTTGGTCTCCATATTTAAGGAAGGATAAAAAGCATTGGAGATGGTTCAGAAAAGGCTCTCTAGGTTTATTCCAGCGATGAGGCAGTTGACTTATGAGGAAAGGTTGAGTAGGTTGGGCTTATACTCATTGGACTTGAGTAGAATGAGAGGTGATCTTATCGAAACATATAAGATAATGAAAGGAACTAGACAAGATGGTTGCCGAGAGGATATTTCGACTCATAGGGAAAATTAAAACTAGGGAACATAGAATCAGAATAAGTAGCCATGTATTTAAAACTGAGACGTGGAGGAATTTCTTCTCTCAGATGGTTGTAAATCTATGGAATTCTCTGCCCCCGGATCTGTGGAGGGTGGGTCATTGAATATATTCAAGTCGGAGATTGACAGATTTTTGAGCAATGAGAGAATAAAGGAGTATGTGTAGCTGGCTATGAAGTGGAGCTGGGTCCATGACCGGATCAGTCACGATCTCATGAAATGGAGAAGCATACTCGAGAGATAGTTAACCTACACCTGCCCCTATTTCTTGTGTTCCTACGTTCCTACTCCTCTCACCACTACCTCTGGAGTCCCCGAAGCAGCTAGCCTCGCTCCCACCCCCCTATTTATCAATTACTTGCTGCCCTCGGTGACATCATCCGAAAACACAATGTTAGATTCCATCTGTAAGCTTGTTTCACTGAACATATATGTTGTCCATATGAAAGAGGAGAATTGGCTCTAGCAGGTGGAAATTAGTTGTGCAATGATCTTGGAATGATCTTCAGAAACAGGAGATTAACGTCCAAAATAAGGGAATTATCTGCAGGAAAAGTGTAATTACGAAATGCAGAAATAGGGGAGTTAGCTCCAGAAACAATGGAATTAGGAACTGCAGAAACAGGTGAATTAGCGGTAGAAACAGAGGTATTTGAAGCTGCAGAAACGGTGGAATTACGAGCTCCAGGTACAGGGAAAATGGTTCCCAAAAAATTCATCTCGCTCCAGAATTTGGGAATCGAGATATCCAGAAACGGTGGAATTATCTCCAAATAAAGGGGAACGAGGAGCTCCAAAAACAGGGGAATTGGGAGCTCAAGGAACTGGGGAATTAGGAGCTACATGAAAAAAGTGGAATTAGCTCCATAAACAGGTTATTTACCTGCATAGAAAGTGGATTTCTCCATAACACTGTTAGCTCCATAAACACTCCAGAAACAAGGGAATTATGACGTTCAGAAACTTGGGAATTGGCAGCTCCAGTAAAAGGTGAATTAGCTCCAGAAACTCGTGAATTCGCGACATGAACACGGGCCTAGAATCTCTTTAAATTTTGGGAATTAGCTCCACAAACAGGTAAATTTACACCAGAAACAGTGGATATAGCTCCAGAAACTGGAATTAGATCCAGAAACTGTAGAAGGAGGAGCGTTGGGACAGGGTAATTCGGAGCTGCAAAAAAAGTCGAATTCGGAAATGCAGAAAAAGGGGAATTAGGGGCCTCTGAAACAGCGAAATTAGCTCCAGAAATAGGGGAATTGAGATCTACAGGAACAGGGGAATAAGAAGCTCATAGTGAGGTGAATTAAATGTGTAAACAGAGGAAATAGAAACTGCAGAATCATTGGAGCTAGGAGCTCCAGGAAAAGGAAAATTCGCTCCCGAATAAGGGAATAAGTGTCAAAACGGGAATTAAGTCCAAAAACAGTGGAATTAGCTCCGGAAACAAGAGGTTCAACTCCAGAAACAGAATTATATAGAAAAACAGTGGAATTCGCACAAGAAACATGAGATTTAACTCCAGAAACTGGAGAATTAGATCACAAAGTACCATAATTGACTCTAGAAGCAGAAGATTTAACTCCAGAAACATGAGAATTAGATCCATGAAGAGGTGAATTCGCTCCAGAAATAGGAGAAAAAGATCATAAACAGGGGATCTAGGAGCTCCAGGAATTGAGCAATTAGCAGCTCCATGGACAGGGGAACAATTAACTACAAAAACGGGGGAATTAGGTCAAGAATAAGGCAAATCGCTTCAGAGAAACACATTAGGAGAACCAGAAACAGGGGAATTAGCTCCATAAGCACGATATTTACTCCGGAAACAGAGCGTGCAGCTCAAGACGCAGAGGAATCTGCTCCAGAATTAGGAGAATTGGTTTCGCCGAACACAAGGGAGTTGGAACTCCAGAAGCAGATGAATGAGCTGAAGAAACAGAGGAATTAGAAGCTTCAGCAAGTGTATATAGGAGCTCCAGCAACTGGAGAATTGGGAAATTGAGAAACTAAGGTATAAGATCCAAAAATAGAGCACATACCTCCAGAGAATTATGAATTAGATCCTGAAACAGGTGAATGGGTGCTCCAAAAATAGTGGAATTAAGAGCTCGAAAAATAGCGAAATTAGCACCATAAACTGTGGAATTGTGATCGCCAGAAATTGGAAAATTGTGAGCTCAGAAACAGGTGAATTAACTGTAGATACAGGAATTAGGAACTGCACATACATTGGAATTAGGAGCTCCAGGAAGAGTGGGAATAGTTCCCAGACAAGGGCTTTTGTTCCATAAAAAAGGTTATTCTGAGTTCCAGAAACAGGAGAAAGGTTTAGAAACAGGGGAACTAACTCTGGAAATCGAATAATTTACTCTAGAATAGAGCAATTACGAAGACCAGTAACTAACATTTAGGAGCTCCAGAAACGGGGGAAATAGATCCAGAAAAAGGGAAATAACTCCGGAAACAAGTGCATTAGGGAAACCATAAACAGGCTAATTAGGAGCTTCAGAAAGAGGAGAATTAACTCAATGAACGGATCATTTAGTTCCAGAACAAAGCAATGAATACCAGAGAGAAGGGGAATTAGCAAATCCAGAAACAGGGGAATTAGCTCCAGAAACAGTGGAATAGTGATCTCCAGAGACAATGGTATTAGGAACTCTAGATACAGCTTAATTAATTGAAGAAACAGGGGAATTTGAAGCTGCAGAGTCTGTGGAAATAGATGCTCCAGGAACAGGGAAAATGGCTCCCGAACAAAAGATTTTGCTGCAGAATTTTGGAATTGGAAGATCCAGAAGCGGTGGAATTTACACAAAAAAAGGGAATTAGGAGTTCCAGAAAGAGGGGATTTACTATCGAGAAACACATAGAAAATTGATGCAGGAGTTGGCCATTCGGCCCTTCGAGCCTGCACCGCCATTCAATTAGTTCATGACTGAACATGCAACTTCAATAATCCATTCCTGCTTTCTCGCCATACCCCTTGATCCCACTAGTAGTAAGGACTACATGTAACTACGTTTTCAATATAATTAGTGAATTGGCCTCAACAACTTTATGTGGTAGAGAATTTCACAGGTTCACCACTCTCTGGGTGAAGAAGTTTCTCCTCATCTCGGTTCTAAATAGCTTACCCCTTATCCTTAGACTGTGAAACCTGGTTCTGGACTTCCACAACATTGGGAACATTCTTTCTGCATCTAACCTGTCTAAACCCGTCAGAATTTGAAATGTTTCGATGAGATCCCCTCTCATTCTTCTGAACTCCAGTGAATACAAGCCCAGTTGATCCACTCGTTCTTGATATGCCAGTCCCGCCAGCCCGGGAATCAGTCTGGTAAACCTTTGCTGCACTCCCTGAATAGCAAGAACGTCCTTCCTCAAGTTAGAAGACCAAAACTGTATACAATACTCCAGGTGTGCCTCACCAAGGCCCTGCACAACTGTAGTAACACCTCCCTGCACCTGTACTCAAATCCTCTCGCTATGAAGGCAAAGATGCCATTTGCTTTCTTAACCGCCTGCTGCACCTGCATGCCAACCTTCAATGACTGGTGTACCATGACACCCAGGTTTCGTTGCACCTCCCCTTTTCCTAATCTGTCACCATTCAGATAATAGCCTGTCTCTCTGTTTTTACAACCAAAGTGGATAACCTCACATTTAAACATATTATACTTCATCTGCCATGCATTCGCCCGCTCACCTAACCTATCCAATTCACTCTGCAGCCTCATAGCATCCACTTCGCAGCTCACACTGCCACCCAACTTAGTGTCATCCGCAAATTTGGAGATACTACATTTAATCCCATCGCCTAAATCATTAATGTACAATGTAATCAGCTGGGACCCCAGCACAGAATCTTGCGGTACCCCACTGGTCACTGCCTGCCATTCTGAAAAGTACACATTTACCCCTACTCTTTGCTTCCTGTCTGACAACCAGTTCTCAATACACGCCTGCACACTACTCCCAATCCCATGTGCTTTTACTTTGCACATTATCTCTTGTGTGGGACGTTGTCGAAAGCCTTCTCAAATTCCAAATACACCACATCAACTGGTTCTCCCTTGTCCACTCTACTGGAAACATTATAAAAGAATTCCACAAGATTTGTCAAGCATGATTTCCCTTTCACAAATCATTGCTGGCTTGGACCTATCATGTTACCTCTTTCCACATGCGCTGCTATGAGATCCTTAATAATTGATTACATTATTTTGCACACTATCGATGTCAGGCTGACCGGTCTATAATTCCCTGTCTTTGCTCTCCCTCGTTTTTGAAAAAGTGGGGTTACATTGGCTATCCTCCACTCCATAGGAACTGATTCAGATTATATGGAATGTTGGAAAATGACTGTCAATGCATCCGCTATTTCCAAGGCTACCTCCTTATGTACTCTGGGATGCAGACCATCAGGCCCTGGGGATTTATCGGCCTTCCTTCCCATCAATTTCCCCAACACAGTTTCCCGACTAATAAGGATTTCCCTCAGTTCCTCCTTCTTACGAGACCCTCTGACTCCTTTTATATCCTTAAGGTTGTTTGTGTCCTCCTTAGTCAATACGGAACCAAATTACTTGTTCAATTGGTCTGCCATTTATTTGTTCCCAGTTATGGCTTCACCTGCTTCTGACTGCAGGGGACCTACGTTTGTCTTTACTAAAATCTTTCTCTTTACATATCTATAGAAGCTTTTGCAGTCCAATTTAATGTTCCCTGCAAGCTTCCTCTCGTACTCTATTTTCCCTGCCCTAGTCAAACACTTTGTCCTCCTCTGCTGAGTTCTAAATTTATCCCAGTGCCCAGGTTCGCTGCTATTTCTGGCTAATTTGTATGCCACTTCCTTGGCTTTAATCCTATCCCTGATTTCCCTTGATAGCCACGGTTGAGCCACCTTCACTTTTTTATTTTCACGTTAGACAGGGATGTACAATTGTTGTAGTTCATCCATGCGTTCTCTAAATGTCTGCCATTGCCTATCCACTGTCAACCCCTGAAGTATCATTCGCCAATCTATCCTAGCCAATTCACGCCTCATACCTTCAAAGTTACCCTTCTTTAAGTTCTGGACCATGGTCTCTGAAGTAACTGTTTCATTCTACATCCTAATGTTGAATTCCACCATATTATGGTCACTCTTCCCCAAGAGGCCTCGCACAACGAGATTGCTAATTAATCCTCACTCATTACACAACACCCAGCCTAAGATGGCGTCCCCCTTAGCTGGGTCCTCGACATATTGATCTAGAAAACCATCCGTTATGCACTGAAGGAAATTTCCTCCACCGTATTATTTCCAGTTTGATTGGCCCAATTTATATGCATATTAAAGTCACCCATGTTAATTGCTGCACCTTTATTGCATGCACCTCTAATTTCCTGTTTGATGCCCTCCCCAACATCACTACGACTATTTGGAGATCGGTACACAACTCCTTCGAGCGTTTTCTGCGCCCTGGTATTCCGTCGCTCCACCCATACTGATTCCACATCATCCAAGCTAATGTCTTTCCTTACATTTGCATTAATTCCTTCTTTAACCAGCAACGCCGCCCCGCCTCCTTTTCCATTCTGTCTATCCTTCCTAAATGTTCAATACCCTTGGATGTTGAGTTCCCAGTCTTGGTCACCCAGGAGCCATGTCGCCGAGATGCTAACCACATCGTATCCATTAACTGCTATCTGTCCACCTTATTCAGAATATTCCTCGCCTTGAGGCACAGAGCCTTCAGGCTTGCCTTTTTAACACACTTAGACCCGTTAGATTTTTGCTGCAAAGTGGCCCTTTTTTTGCCCAGTGTTTCTCTGCCCTCCATTTTACTCATCTCCTTTCTGTCTTTTGCTTCTGTCTCCATTTTGTTTCCCGCAGTCTCCCTGCATTGGTTCCCATCCGCCTGACATATTAGTTTAAATCCTCCCCAACAGCACTGGCAAAGACTCCTCCTAAAACATTGGTTCTGGTCCTGCCTCGCTGCAGACCATCCTGTTTGTACTGGTCCCACCTCCCCCAGAACCGTTTCCAATGACCCAGAAATTTGAATCCCTCCCTGTTGCACCACTGCTCAAGCCACGTATTCATCTGTGCTATCCTGCGATTCCTACTCTGACTAGCACGTGGCAATTCTGAGATTACTACTTTTGAGGTCTTACTTTTTAATTTAGCTCCTACTCCTTAAATTCGTCTGGTAGGACCTCATCTCGTTTTTTACCGATATCGTTGGTGCCAATGTGCGCCACGGCCACTGGCTGATCACCCTCCCTTTTCAGAATGTCCTGCACCCGTTCCTAGACATGCTTGACCCTTGCACCAGGGAGGAAACGTACCATCCTGGAGTCTCGGTTGCGGCCGCAGAAACGACTATCTATTCCCGTTACAATTGATGCTCCTATCACTATCGCTCTCCCACTCTTTTTCCTGCCCTCCTGTGCAGCAGAGCCAGCCGTGGTGCCATGAACATGGCTGCTGTTGCTCCCCACTGAAGAATCATCCCTCTCATCAGTACTCAAAGTGGTGTATCTGTTTTGCAGGGGGATGACCGTAGGGGAACCCTGGACTACATTCCTTGCACTCCTCTTCCTGTTGGTCTTCCATTCCCTCACTGACTGTGGACCCTTTAACTGCGCAAAGACCAAGTCACGAAACATGCTATTCATGTCATTCGCAGCATCGTGGATGCTCCAGAGTGAATCCGCCTTCAGCTCCAATTCGGCAATAGCTCCAGAAAAAGTGGAATTAGCTCCACAAATAGCTAATTGGATCTCCAGAAACATAGAAATTAGGAATTCAGAAACAGGTGAATTACCTGTAGAAACAGAGAATTAGGAAGTGTACAATAATTGGAATTAGGAGCTACAGGAACAGGGGAATTACGATCTCCAGGATCATGGAATTAGGAATTCCAGGAATAAGTGAATTAGAAACTCCAGGATCAGGGGAATTAGGGAGTCCGGTAACAGGGGATTAGCAACTCTAGGAACAGGGGAATTAGGGACTCCAGGCACAGGGGAATTGGGAACTCCAGTATCAGGGGAATTAGGAACTCCATGAACAGCAGAATTAGGAGCTCCAGAAACAGAGGAATTAGGAACTCCAGGAACAGGGTAATTAAGAAGTATATGGACAGGGGAATTAGGAACTCCAGAAACAGGGGAATTAGGATCTCCAGGAGCAGGGGAATAAGGAACTCAAGGAACAGGGGAATTAGGAACTCCAGAAACAGGGGAATTAGGAACTCCAAAAACAGATGAATTTCTGGTGGAATTGGGAGCTCCAGGATCAGGGAAGATGGCTCCCAAAGAAGGGATTTCGCTCCAAGATTTGGGAATTTGGGAATTGTGCAAACCAGAATAGGTGGAATTAACTCAAAAAGAGGGTAGTTAGCAGTTGCAGAGAGAGGGGAATTAGTATCTCAAGAAACAGGGGAATTTGGAGCGGCAGTATAAAAAGGTAATTCGGTCCACAAAGAGTGGATTTGCTCCAGAAACACTGTATATAAGAGCTCCGGAAACAGGGAAATTATGAACTCCAGAAACAGGGAAATTGACTCCAGAGACAGACGAATTAGGTGCCCTGGATTTTGTTCTCGAAACAGGAGTAATAGGAGTTCCAAAAACAGGGAAATCAGCTCCAGAAACAGGGGAATTGGCAACAGCATCGGACCATTACGAGCTCCTGAAATCGCGAGGTTAGGAGCACAAAAAACGAGGGGACCAATACCATCAACAGGGAAGTAAGACCACATGAAATTGGGAAATTAGGATCTTCAGCAAAACAAGGAATTGGAGAGGACACACACAGTCGAATGAGGTGCTCCAAAATCAGGGGAATTATGAGCTCGAGAAGCAGGGATTTTGGAGCTCCAGAAAGAGCGGGAATATGATCTCTTGAGTCACGGGAATTAGGATCTCGACAAACACAACTATTCGAGAGATCTTCGGATGAAGTGCAATTAGCAGAGGGCTCGATGAACAAGGCAATTCGCAGCACCAGAGATACTGGAATTAGCCGCAACAGACAAAGGGCAATTAGTTGCTCATGAATGTTACGAGCACCATAAACGGGGGGACCAGCACCATAAACAAGGAAATAAAATCACCTGAAATTGAGGAATTAGGATCTTCAGAATTAGGAGAGATCACAAACAGTAGAACAAGGAGCTCCAGAATCAGGGGTATTAGGAACTCCAGAAATTGGGAATTCGAGCTCCAGAAACTGCGGAATTATGATCGCTTGAAGCAGGGAATATCTATCTCCAAATGCAAGGGAATTAGGAGCTCCAGAAATAGGGATTAGGAGAGATCACCCGAAACAGTGGTTTCAGGAGAAGGCTCCTGAGCTAGGGAATTAGGAGCTCCAGAAACAGGGGAATTTCAATCACCATAGAGGGGTACTAGAAACATTATAAACGGGGAAATAAGAGAAACAGAAATAGATGAATTAGGACCTAATGAAACAATGGGATTAAGAATTTCAGAATAAGGAGTAATTAGGAGAAGGCACCAGAAACAGGGAAATTATGAGTACCAGAAACATTAGAATTAGGAGTTCCAGAATCAGTGGCAATAGGAGTTCTAGAAACAGTGAAATTAGGAGATTCGTCAACAAAGTAATTAGCTGCAACAGAAATACTAATGGTAGCACCAACAACACGGGAAATAGCTGCTTCAAAAAGAGAGATATTAGGAGATCTATAATCAGGGTAAATAAGAGCAATATAAAAGAGCGAACTTGCGGCTCCATAAACAGAGAACTAAGACCACAAGAAACAGAAGGATTATGAGCTCCAAAAGAACGAATTACAAACACCATGAACAGGAAAATTGGGATCTCCAAAAAGAGAATAAGTATGAGCTCCAGAAGCATGGGACTCTGACTCCAGACCCAATCTCTCGCCCCTCTTTCAACCTTGACCCCAATTTCTGACCCCTGAGCCAAATCTCTGACCCCTAACCCCAGTCGCTGACTCCACTCTCTCAAACATAGTCCTATTTTCTGTCACCTGACCCCACTCTATGAAACCTGTTACTATTCTGTGAACCCTGACATAATTCTCTGACCCGTGACGCCACGATCTGACGACAATCTCTGAACCCTGACCCCTCTCTCTGAACTCTGAACACACTCTCTGACCCCACCCTCTGGCACCACTCTGTTCCCTGACCCCAATTTCTGACCCCACTTTCTGATTCCTGACCCCACGCTCTGACGCCTGACGCCACTTCCTGGCCCCACACTCTGACTCCATTCTCTGACCTCTGACAGTAATCACTGACCCCTGACCCCACTCACTGACAGCACCCGCTGACCCAACTCACTGTCCCCACTCACTGAATCCTGATTCCATTCACTGACTCCTGACCTAACTCACTGATACCATTCACTGTTACCTGACCCCAGTCATTGACCCCACATACTGACCACTGACACCACTCACTGACCCCTGACCACACTCACTGACATCAATCCCCAGTCTCTGACACCTGACCTATGCACTTTCATCATTTATTGAACTCACTCACTCTGACTCCTGACTCTACGCATTTAACTCTGACCCCAGATCTCAAGAATCGGTGAATTTATGAGGGAGCTCCAGAAACCAGGGAATTACGAGGTCCAGAAACGGGGGAATAGGTATCCTCAAAATGATGGGAATTAAAACCTCCTGAAGCAGGAGATATCACCAGAAATAGTACAGTTAGGATAGAGCTCCAGAGGCAGATGAATTAGGATCTCTGGAAGCAGGGAATTGGAGTTCCTGAAGCAGAGTAATTGAAGCTCCAGAAACAGGGGAATTGTAACCACAATAGAAGGTGGAAGAAGCAGCTCCAGATAAAGGTAATAAGAGTAGCAGAATTAGGAACCCATGGAAGAATAGAATTAGGATCGGCAAAATAAGCAGGAACTAGAAGAGGGCTCCCGAATGAGCGGAATTCCGAGCTCCAGAAACAGGATAGTTAGGAGCTCCACAAATGGGAGAATTGAAAATGCCATAGAGGGGGCAACTCGCAGCTCCATACATCGGGGAAATATTGCATCAAAATCAGCAGAATTAGGTGCTCCGTTAAGAGGTGAATTAGGAGCTCCAGAAACAATGGAATTAGTAACTGCAGAAACAGGGCAATTAGGAACTCCAGAAACTGTGGAATTAGGAGCGCCACAACCAGCAAAATTAGGAAGTACAAGGGATTTTCCGAGATGGCAACATCAACATGGCTCAATCAGTGACCTCTGCCCCACTCAGGGACACCTGATTCCACTCACTAAACACTGACCTCACTCACTTATCCCACTCCATGAACCATGACCCGACTCACTGACTCATGCCCCACTCACTGAGCCCACAATCCATTCTTGGAATCTACTTTCTGACTGCAATTTGACACCTGATCCCAGTCTCTTTTGTTTTTTTTTCATTCACGCGATGTGGGTATCGCTGGCAAGTCCAGCATTTATTGCCGGTCCCTAATTGCTCTTGAGATGATGAGGGTGAGCCACCTTGTTGAACCGCTGCAGCCGGTTTGGTGATCGTATTCCTAGTGCTGTTAGGGAGGGAGTTTCATGACTTTATCCCAGCGACGATGAAGGAACAGCGGCAAGCTTGCAAATCAGGATGCTGGCTTGACGGGGTACTTGGAGGTGGTGGTGCTCCCATGTGCTTGCTGCCCTTGTCCTTCTAGGTGGTAGAGGTCGAGGTGTTGTGATTTGCTGTAGAAGAAGCCTTGGCACGTTGCTGCATTGTATCTTGTAAGTAGTACACACTGCAGCCACGGTGCGCTGGTGGTGGAAGGGCTGAATGTTGCAGGTGGCGGATGGGCTGTAAATCATGCGGTCTGCTTTGTCCTGGATATTTAGTGTTGCCGGAGCTGCACTCATCGAGGCAACTGGAGAGTATGCCATCAGACTCCTGACTTGTGCCTTGTAGATGGTGGAAAGGCTGTGGAGAGTCAGGAGGTGAGACATTTGCCACAGAATACCCAAACTCTTACCGGCTCTTGTTGCCATAATAATTAGTAGCCGGTCCAGTTAAGTTTCTGATTAATAGTGACCCGCAGGATACTGATAGTGCGAGATTCGGTGATTGTACTGCCATTGAATTTTCAGGAGTGGTATGTAGCCTCTCACTTGTTGGCGACAGTCATTGCCTGGCACTCGTGTGGCGTGAATGTTATTTGCCACTTATTTGCCAAAGCCGGAATGTCGTGCAGGTCTTGCAGTATGCGGACATGAACTGCTCCATTATCTGAAGGCTTGCAAGTGCAACTGAACACCGTGCAGTCATCAACGAAAATTCCCACTTCTGACCTAATGATGGAAGGAAGGTCATTGATGAAGGAACTGAAGATGGTGGGGCCGAGGACACTGCCCTGAGGAACTCCTGCAGCGATATCCTGGGAATGAGCTGATTGACCACCAACAACCAAAACCATCTTCTTTTGTGCTAGGTATGACTCCAGCCAGTGGAGAGTTTGCTCCCTGATTCCCGTTGACTTCAGTTTTACTCGGGCTCCTTGAAACCACACTCTGCTAAAATGCGGCCTTGATATCAAGAGCAGTCACTCTCACCTCACCTCTGGAATTCAGCTCTTTTGTCTGGAGCCGAGTCGTCCTGGTGGAACCCCAACTTGGCATCAGTGAGCAGGTTTTTGGTGAGTAAGTTCTCCTTGACAACACTGTTGACGAAACCTTCCATCACTTTTCTGTTGATTGCGAGTAGACTGATGGGCGGTAATTGGCCGGATTTGATTTGTCCTGCTTTTTGTGGACTGGACATAACAGGGCAGTTTTCCACAATGTCGAATAGATGCAAATGGTTTAGCTGCACTGCAACAGCCTGGCTCTAGGAACGGCTAGTTCTGGAGCACAAGTATTCAGCACATGTTATGGTGGCCCATAGACTTTGCTATAACCAGTGCAGTCAGCCGGTTCATGATGTCACGTGGAGTTAATCAAACTGGCTGAAGACAGGCTTTTGCGATGGATGGTACCTTAGGAGGACGCCGAAATGCATCATCCACTCGGCACTTAAGGCTGATGCGTGTAAACACTTCAGCATTTTCTTTTGCAATCACGTGCTGGGCTCTGCATTCAATGAAGATGGAGATATTCATGGAGTCTCCTCCTCCCGTTAATTGTTTAATGGGCCCGATTTGGCAAGACAGCAGAGCATTAATCTGATCCGTTAGTTGTGGAATTGCTTAGCCTTGTCTACAGCATGCTGATTCCTGTTTCCACTGCCTGAGCCCTGTCAACGACCAAACTAATTGACGGCACTCAGTGAACCCAGACCGCATTCACTCATGCCTGACCCCACTAACTGTCCCTTGACCACACTAACTGAACGTTGACACCACTCACTGACCTCTGATCCCACTCGCTGACCCCGCTCTCTGACTAATGATTTCACTTTGAAATCTGGCTGCACTTTCTGTGCCCTGACCCCACTCTTTGACGCCACTCACAGCCCCTGACTCGACTCACTGAACCTCTTACCTCAATCACTGACAACACTCACTGACACAACTCACTGAGCCCACTCACTGATCCCACTCACTGAGCCCACTCACTGAACCCACTCACTGACCCCAGACACCACACACTGACGACACTCACTGACTCCACTCAGTGCACTTGTCCGCACTGACTGAACCCCTTACCCCACTCGTTGACTGCTGAATCATATTACTGACTCCTGACCCCACTCAGAGTCACCTGTCCCCGCTGCCTGACCACACTCAATGACCCCACTAAAAGACCCCACTCAGTGACCACTGACCCCAATTACTGAGTCCTGACACCAATCTCTGACGCCACTGACTAACCCCACGTCCTGACGCCTGACCGCACGGACTTACCGCTGCCTCCAGATCTCCAGAATGGGCAGAATTATGAGAGATATCCATAAACAGGTGACTTATGATCTCCGAAAACAAGGTGAACAGAAGTTCCAGAAACAGGAATTAGAGAGGTCACCCATAATAGGATTTGGGACAGAGCTCCAAAAGCATGGGAAATGGGAAATCTAGAAGCAGGGGAATTATGAGCTCCTGAAACGATTATTTAGAGAGAGCTCCAGAAAGAGGGGCAATTAGGAATCCGAATGCAGAGAAATTACGAGAGGACAAGTTCAACGTGGTAATTGGCAGAAGGCTCCATGCACAGGATAATTATGAGAGAGCTCCTAAAACTGGGGTATTATGTGTTGCTGCATAAGGGGAATTATGATACGGTACGATCGATAGGCCAATTAGGAGCACCAGAAATAGCGGAATTAGGAGGTAATTAGGAGCTCCTGCAACAGGGGGATTACGAGCATCATAGACGGAGGGACCAGGAGCACCATCAATAGGGAAATAAGAGACAGAACAATTACAAGCTCCTGAAATTGTGGAATTTCAATTTTCAGCAAATGGCGGAATAAGGAGAGGGCTCAAACAGTGGAATAAGGATCTCTAATCAGGGAAATTAGGAGCTCCAGAAACTGGGAATTTGGAGCTCCAGAAAGAAAGGAATTAGGAGCCTCAGAAACTGTCACTTTGGCGCGATCACCCGAAACAGTGGAAAAAGAGAACTCAAGAATCAGCTGATTAGAGACTCCTGAAACTGTGGAATTGGAGCTCCAGAGTAAAAAGGATTATTACAAGCATCATAGAGCGGAGAACTACGCGACTGAAAGATGGGAAAATTCCCTGGGCATGATGGCCTCCATCCTAGAGTTAGAAACACAGCAACATAGAAAATAGGTGCAGGAGTAGGTCATTCGGCCCTTCTAGCCGGCACCGCAATTCAATGAGTTCATGGCTGAAGAAGCAACCTCAGTACCCCATTCCTGCTTTCTCACCATAGCCCTTGATCCCCCTGGTAGTAAGGACTTCATCTGAATCTTTTTTGAATATATTTCGTGAATTGGCCTCAACAACTTTCTGTAGTTGAGAATTCCACAGGTTCACCACTCTCTGGCTGAAGAAGTTCCTCCTCATCTCGGTCCTAAATGGCTTACCCCTTATCCTTAGACTGTGACCCCTGGTTCTGGACTTCCCGAACATTGGGAACATTCTTCCTGCATCTAACCTGTCTCAACCCATCAGAATTTTAAACGTTTCTATGAGATCCCCTCTCATTTTTCTGAACTCCAGTAAATACAAGCCCAGTTGATCCAGTCTTTCTTGATATGTCAGTCCCACCATCCCGGGAATCAGTCTGGTGAACCTTCGCTGCAGTCCCTCAATAGCAAGAATGTCCTTCCTCAAGTTAGGAGACCAAAACTGTACACAATACTCCGGGTGTGGCCTCACCAATGCCCTGTACAACAATAGCAACACCTCCCTGCCCCTGTACTCAAATCCCCTTGCTATGAAGGCCAACATGCCATTTGCTTTCTTAACCGCCTGCTGCATCTGCATGCCAATCTTCAATGACTGATGTACCATGACACCCAAGTTTCGTTGCACCTCCCCTTTTCCTAATCTGTCACCATTGAGCTAATAGTCTGTCTCTCTATTTTTACCACCAAAGTGGATAACCTCACATTTGTCCTCATTATACTTCATCTGCCATGCATTTGCCCACTCACCTAACCTATCCAAGTCACTCTGCAGCCTCATGGCATCCTCCAAGCAGCTCACACTGCCACCCATCTTAGTGTCATCCGCAAATTTGGAGATAATACATTTAATCCCCTCGTCTAAATCATTAATGTAAAGTGTAAACAGATGCGGCCACAGCACTGAACCTTGCGGTACCCCACTAGTCGCTGCCTGCCATTCTGAAAGGTACCCATTTACTCCTACTCGTTGCTTCCTGTCTGACAACCAGTTCTCAATCCATGTCAGCACACTACCCCCAATCCCATGTGCTTTAACTTTGCACATTAATCTCTTGTGTGGGACCTTGTCAAAAGTCTTCTGAAAGTCCAAATACAAAGTTCTGAAAGAGATTGTGAATGCATTGGTTTTTATCTTCCAAAATTCTGTAGATTCTAGAACGGTCCAAGCCGATTTGAAAGTAACAAATGTAATACCTCAAATCACTAATGGAGGGAGAGAGAACACAGGGAACGACAGGCCAGTTACCCTGATATCACTCATCGGGAAAATTGTGGAAATCATTGTTAAGGAAGTGTTATCAGTGCACTTAAAATACATAACGGATGTATCTATTTGGACTGTACTTTTTTTGAAGCAAGGGCATATGTCCAGTCGCACCCACCATTGCCCATACCGTATCTTTTTGACAGTGATGCGACAAACACCGTGCCTTCCCAAGTTCCGCCCCCATTCCCGGCCAGAATAATTTCATCCACGTGTAGCCAAGAAGCAGGACCTGAGGTTCCGATTCTCTCACCCCCTGCCCCCTGGCTGCCGGTGGTCCTGCGGCCGAGAGCGGACGGGAATGGGGCCGAGTGGTTAGCTCGCGGCCGAGAGCGAAAGAGAAGCTGGGGTGGGCGAAATAGAGACTGGTGGAGTATGAGAGAGGCTGGGGGCGAGTGAGAGAGAGCCTGGGGGCGGGGGGTGGGGCGCAGCGAGAGACTGCGGGGACAGAGAGATGCTATGATGAGAGTGAGGGAGGCTGGGGGAAGATAAAGGCTGGGAGGAGAATGAGAGAGGTTGCGCAGTGAGAGAGGCTAGGGGAGAGGGAGAGGCTGGGGGAGAGTGGGAGAGACTGGGGGCAGTGGGATAGGCAAGGGGAGAGGGAGAGGCTGCGGAGAGTGAGAGAGGCTGAGTGGAAAGTGAGGCTGGGGAGATTGAGAGAGACTGGAGGCAGTGAGAGAGTCTAGGGGTGAGCGAGAGTCTGGGGAGAGTGAGAGAGGCTAGATGGAGAGAGAGGCTGGGGGAGAGTGAGAGAGACTGGAAATAGAGAGAGGCTAGGGAACAGGGAGAGGCTGGGGGGAAGTGAGAGAGGTTTAAGGGAGTGAGAGAGGCTGGTGGAGAATGAGTGAGGCTGGGGGAAGAGTGAGAGAGGCTGAGGAGAGAGGGAGAGGCTGGGGGAGTGTGTAAGGCTGTAGGGTGTGCGAGAGGCAAGGGGAAATTGCGTGTGGCTGGTCGAAGAGGGAGTGAGGCAGGGGGAGAGTGAGAAAGGCTAGGGAAGATTGAGAGAGATTGGGGCGAGATCGAGTAGCTGGGGAGAGTGACAGAGGTTCGGGGAGATTGAGAGTCTGGTGGAATGAGAGAGACTGTGAGATTGACAGAGACGCTGGGGGAGAGTGTGAGAGGCTCAGGAGAATTAGAGAGGCTGAAGGGAGAGAGAGACTGGGGAGAAAGGGGGGAAGACTGGAGGAAGTGAGAGAGTCTGGGAGAGAGGTAGAGGCTAGGGTAAGTGAGAAGCTGGGGGGAGTGAGAGAGACTGGGGGTGTGAGACATGTTGGGGGAGCGTGAGAGAGGGTGGGGAACGAGTGAGAGAGGCTGGGGGAGTGTGAGAGGATAGGGTGAGAGTGAGAGACTGGGGGACTGTGAGAGACCGGTAGGGAGAGAGAGAAAATGGGAGGAAATTCAGAGACTGCGGCGGAGAGAGGGAGACCGAGGGAGAGTGAAAGATTGATGGGAGAATGAGAGGCTGGGGCGATTGAGAGAAGCTGGGGGAAGAGTGAGAGAGTTTTGGGGAGAGGGAGAGGCTGAATGTTCAGAGAGGCTGGAGGGAGTGAGAGGGGCTGGGAGAGATTGAATGAAGATGGGGAAGAATGAGTGAGCCTGGAGGAGAGTGAGAGAGAATGGTTGAATTTGAAAGGCTGGGGGGAGAGTGAGAGAGGCTGGGGGAGTGAGAGAGGCTGGGGAGAGATAGAGACTGTGGAGGAGAGGGAGATTTTGGGAGGAGAGTGAGCGACTGGGCAACATAAGGAGAGGCTGGGAAGAGAGAGAGAGGCTTGGACGAGAGTGATCGAGATTGGAGCAGTGAGAGAGGCTGGAAGAGAGTGAGAGAGGCTGGGGGAGAGTGAGAGATGCTGAGGGTAGAGAGAGGCTGGAGGGGAGTGAGAGAGACTGAAGGTAATTAGAGAGGCTAGGGGAGAGGGAGAGGCTGGAGGTGTAAGAGAGGCTGGAGCGAGTGAGAGGAGCTGGGGAGAGTGAATGAGTCTGGAGGTAGAGTGACAGAGGCTGGTGGGATAGCGAGAGGCTGGAGGGGTTAGCGTGGCTGCAGGGTGTGAGAGAGTCTGGGAGAGAGAGTTTGAGGCTGGGGAAAGAGGACAAGAGGCTGAGGGAATGTGAGAGAGGGTGTGGGAAATTGAGAGAGATTGGGGGAGTGAGAGAGGCTGGGGAACGAATGAGAGGGGCAGGGGAGAGTGAGAGAGACTTGGGGCGTGAGTGAGACTGGGGGAGTGATAGAAGATGGGGAAGAGTAAGAGATACTGGGGACAGTACAAAACTGGGTGAAAATGAGAGGATGGGAGGAGAGTGCGAGAGGCAGGGGAAAGTGTGAGATTGGGAGGCAGAGAGAGAGGATGGGAGGAGAGTGAGAGATTGGGGGCAGGAAAGAGGCTGAGGGAGAGTGAGAGTTGCTTGGGGGATAGAGAGATGCTGGGAAAAGCGTGAGAGGGGCTGGAGGTGAGTGAGAAAGACTGGTGAAGAGGGAGAGAGGCCGAGGGAGAGTGAGCGGCTGGGGGAGAGAGAGAGGCTGGTGAGTGGTGTGAGAGGGGCTGGGGAAAGTGAGAGAGTGAGTCTGGGGAGGTGTGAGAGTCCGTGGGTGTTGATAGACGTGGGGGGCGGAGAGAATGAGCGAGAATGGTAGGTGAGAGGGGCTGTAGAAAGTGAGAGAGGCTGGGGGAGAGTGAAAGGCTGGTGGTGAATGGGAGATGCTGGGGGAAGAGTGCGAAACGCGGGGGAG
Organism: Pristiophorus japonicus; assembly: GCF_044704955.1. Lineage (NCBI taxonomy): Eukaryota > Metazoa > Chordata > Chondrichthyes > Pristiophoridae > Pristiophorus > Pristiophorus japonicus. The sequence goes on along the minus strand of NW_027254531.1, from coordinate 3,931,531 downwards.
AGTGAGAGGTACTGGGTGGAGAAAGAGAGATTTTGGTGAGAGAACGAGGCTAGAGAGAGTGACAGAGCATGGGGGAGATTTCGAATCTGGTGGAATGAGAGAGACTGAGGAATTGACAGAGAGGCTGTGGGAGTTTGTGAGAGCTTTGGGGAGATTGAGAGAGGCTGAAGGGAGAGTGAGGTTGGGGGAGAGTGAGAGTAGTTGGCTGAGTGAGAGAGGCTGGGGGTTAGGGAGAGGCTTGGGGGAGTGAGAGTGGCTGGGGGAGTGAGAGAGTCTGCGGGAGAGAGAGTGAGACTGGGAAAGAGGGAGTGAGGTTGAGGGAGACTGTGAGACGCCGGGGTAAAGTGAAATAGACTGGGCGGAGAATAGGAGAGATTGCGGGACAGAGAGAGGCTGAGGAGAGTGACAGACGCTGCGGGAGTGTGAGAGGCTGGTGGGAATGATAGAGACTGGGGAGAGTGAAAGGATGGAGGGAGTGAGAGAGGCTGGGGTATGTGAGAGAGGCTGGAGGGACTGAGAGAGGCTGGGGAACGAGTAAGAGGGGCTGGGGAGATTGAGAGAGGCTGGGGGCATGAGTTAGGCTGGGGGAAGAGGGAGAGAGTCTGAGTGAGTGAAAGAAGCTGGGGGAGAGTAAGAGAGGCTGGGCGACAGAGCAAGACTGGTCGAGTGGGAGAGAGAGTGGATGGGAGGAGAGTGAGAGAGGCAGGGGAAAGTGAAAGACAGGGAGGGAGAGAGAGGACTGGAGGAGAGTAAGAGTGACTGGGGAGAGTGAGTGAGATGGGGATGAAGGAGAGACTGGGGGAGAGAGAGAGGCTCGGGAGGGGAGTGAGAGAGGCTGGGGGAAGTGCGAGTGGCTTGGGGTAGAGTGGGAGAGATTGGTAGGAGAGAGGGCTGTGGAGAATGAGAGAGGCTGGGGTAGAGTGAAAGCGGCTGCGGGGCGTAGAGAGAGGTTGGGGGAGAGTGAATGAGGCTGGGGGAAGAGTGAGAAATGCTGGGGGAGAGTGAGAAGCTGGAGGTGAGTGAGAGATGCTGGGGCGAAGAGTGTGAGTGGCAGTGGGAAAGTGAGAGAGGCTCGCTGAGAATGAGAGAGATTGGGGCGAGAAAGTGAGGCTGGGGAGAGTGACAGAGCTGGGGGAGAGTGAGATTCTGGGGGAAGGAGGAAGATTTCGGATTGACAGAGAGGCTGGGGAAGGCTCAGCAAGGCAGGTGAGACTGAGAGAGACTGAGGGAAGAGAGAGGCTTGAGGAGAGTGAGAGAGGCTGGAGTGAGTGAGAGAGGCTGGGAAGAGTTTGACGATGGGGAAGAGTAAGTAAGGCTAGGGGGCAGTGAGAGATGCTGGGTGAGAGAGAGAGAGGCTGGTGGAAAGCGAGAGGCTGGGAGGAGAGTGAGAGAGGTTGTCGCAGTGAGAGGGGCTCGAGGAGAGTAAGACAGACAGGGGCATGGTAAGTGAGGCTGAGGGGGGAGAGAGGCTGGGGAGAATGAGAGAGGTTGAGGGAGAGTGAGAGAGGCTGAGGTAACAGAGGAGCTGGTGGAGAATGAAAGAGACTAAAGGGCGTGAGAGAGGCTAGGGGAGAGGGAGGGAGGCTGGGGGAGCGTGAGAGAGGCTGGGGAGAGTGGCCGATGCTCGGGAGAGTGACGGAGACCTGGGGAGAATGAGAGAAGCTGGGCAAAAGATTGTGAGAGGCTGGGAAGGGAGAGTGGCTGTGGAGAGTGACAGTGGCTGCGGGAGAGTGAGAGGCTAAGGGAAATGATAGAGACTGGGGGATTGACAGAGAGTTTGCGGGAGAGTGAGAGAGGTTGGGAAGACTGAGAGAGACTGAGGGGAGAGAGAGGCTGGGAGTAAGTGAGAGAGACTGGTGGCAGTGACAGAGTCTGGGGAGAGGGAGAAGCTAGGGGGAGTGAGAGAGGATGGGGCGAGGGAGAGAGGCAGGAGGAGTGAGAGAGGCTGGGGAGAGTTTGAGGCTGGGGGAAGATTAAGTGAGGCTGGAGATAGACTGGGGGAGTGAGTGAGGCGGGGGGAGAGAGAGAGTCTGGGGGAGTGAGAGAGACTTGCGAGAGTGAAAGGGGCTGAGGAGAATGTGAGAGTCTGGGGAATGAGTGAGAGGGGCTGGGGTGAGTGAGAGAGACTGGGGGGCATAAGAGAAACTGTGGGGAGAGTGAAAGATGCTGGGGCGTGAGAGGGGCTGGAGGAGTGAGAGGCTGGATGAGACAGAAAGGCTGGGGGAGTGTAAAATAGGCTGGGGGGAGATTGAGGATGCGACGAGAGTGAGAGCGTCTGGAGGAGAGTGAGATAGACTGGGGAAGAGTGAAATAGGGCAGGGGGCGAGTGAGAGACTTGGGGATGAGGGACCGGCTGGGAAGGGGTGTGAGAGAGCCTGGGGGAAGTGAGATAGGCTGGGAAATGAGATTGGGTGGGGGAGAAATAGAGAGGCTGTGAGTGAGGGAGAGGCTAGGGTGAGTGAGCGAGGCTAGGACGAGGGAGAGAGGCTGGAGGAAGCGAGGGAGACTGGGTGAGAGTGTGAATCTGGGGGAAGGGTAAGTGAGGCTTGGGGGCTGAGAGAGAGGCTGGGGAAAGAGAGAGAGACTGGGGGGAATGCGAGAAGTTGGGAGGAGAGGGAGAATCTGCGCGGAGTGAGAGAGACTTTGCGAGTGAAAGGGGCTGGGGGAGATTGAGAGAGGCATGGGGACGAGAGAGAGGGGTTGGGGGAGAGAGAGAGAGGCGGGGACGAGAGAGAGGCTGGGGGGAGAGTGATAGAGGCTGGGCGTGTGAGAGAGGCTGGGGGAGTCAGAGAATTTGGAGGGGAGGGAAAGACTGGGGGACAGTGAGAAACTGCAGAGGAGGGCGAGAGAGAGGATGGGAGGAGAGAGAGAGATTGCGGGGGAGAGAAACAGACTGGGGGGAGAGAGAGAAGCTGGGAGGAGAGTAATAGAGGCTGGAGGAGAGTGAGAGACTGGGTGGTGAGAGAAAGGTTGGGGAGGTAAGTGAGAGAGGCTGGGGGAAGTGAGAGAGTCAGGGTGATTGTGAGAGGCTGGGAGGAGAATGGGAGAATTTGGTGGGAGAGAGAGACTGGGGACATTGAGAGTGACAGGGTGAGAGTGAGAGCGGCTGAAGGCTGTGAGAGAGGTTGGGGAAGAGTGAGTTAGGCTGGGGGAAGAGTGAGAAATGCTTGGGGAGAGTGAGAGGCTGGGGCGTGTGAGAGAGGCGGGGCGAAAGAGAGAGGGGCTGGGAGAGAGGGAGAGGCTGAGGAGAGTGAGAGAGGCTGGAGTGAGTGAGAGATTTTAGGAAGAGTGAGAAAGACTATAGGAATGTGAAAGGCTTGGGGGAGATTCAGAGAAGCTGGGGGGAGAGTGAGAGAAATTGGGGGGAGAGAGAGGCTGGGGCGAGTTCGAAAGGATGGGATGAGTAAGAGAGGCTGGTGGAGTCGGGGAGAGGCTGGGGGATAGTGATCGAGACTGGGGGGAGTGAGAGAGACTGGAAGGAGAGTAAGACATACTGGTGGGAGTGACAGAAGCTGGGGGAGAGGGAGAGGCTCGGGGGAGTGAGAGAGGCTAGGGAGAGGTTGAGAGGCTGGAGGGCGTGAGAGAGTCTTTGGAGAGTTTGCGGCTGGTGGAAGAGTAATTGAGTCTATGGGGGAGAGGGAGAGGCTTTGGGGAGAGAGAAAAACTGTGGGGAGTGAGAGAGGCAGGAGGGGAAAGGGAGATGCTGGGTGAGTGAGAGAGAGTGGAGGGAGTGAAAGGGGCTGGAGGAGATTGAGAGAGGCATGGGGGACGAGTGTAGCGGCTTGGGGAGTGGGATAGACAGGCTTGGGGACAGTGAGAGACTGGGGGGAGAGAGCGAGAGGATGGGAGAAGAGTGATAGATTGCGGGGAGAGAGGCTGAGCGAGAGTGAAATAGGCTGGTGTGAGAGAGAGAAGCTGGGAGGAGAGTAAGAGAGGCTGGAGGCGAATGAGAGAGACTGGGGATGAGTGAGAGTGGCCGGGGGGTAGTGAGAGACTGGGGGGAGAGAGATATGTTGGGGAGGTGAGTGAGAGAGGCTGGAGTAAGCGAGAGAGTGTGGGGATTGTTAGAGGCTGGGGTGGGGGGTGAGACAGGCTGGAGAGCGAGAGAGTGGCTGGGGGGAGGGTGAGAGAGGCTGAGCAAGTGCGAGAGGCTGGGGGAGTCAGAGAGGTTGGAGGGGAGAGAAAGGCTGGGTGACAGTGAGAGACTGGGCAGGGGGGAGAGAAAGAGGATGGGAGGAGAGTGAAAGATTGCGGGGGAGAGAGTCTGAAGCAGAATGAAAGAGGCCGGGTGGAGAGAGAAAAGCTTGGAGGAGCGTAAGAGAGGCTGGAGGAGAGTGAGAGAGACTGGTGAAGAGCGAAAGAGGCCGGGGGGAGAATGAGAGACTGGCGGGAGAGAGAAAGGTTCTGGAGGTGAGTAAGAGGGGCTGGAGTAAGGGAGAGGGGGAGTATGAGAGGCTGGGGGGAGTGTGAGAGAGGCTGGGAGGAGAGTGGGAGAATTTGGTGGGAGAGAAAGACTAGGGAGATTGAGAGAGGCAGGGTGAAGGTGAGAGTGGCTGGGGGGTGTGAGAAAGGTTGGTGGAAGAGTGAGTTAGGCTGGGGGAAGATTGAGAAATGCTGGTGGAGAGTGAGAGGCTGGTACGAGTGAGAGAGGCGGGGCGAGAGAGAGAGAGAGACTGGGAGAGAGGGAGAGGCCGAGGATAGTGAGAGAGGCTGGAGGGAGTGAGAGAGGCTGAGGAGATTGAGTGAGTCTTGGGGAAGAGTGAGACATGCTGAAGGAGAGTGAGAGAGGATGGGGGAGTGCGAGAGAGGCTGGAGGAAAGTGACAGATTTTACGGACAGTGAGAAAGGCTATGGGAATGTGAGAGGCTTGGGGTGAGTCAGAGAGGCTGGGGGGACAGTGAGAGAAATTGGGGGAGAGAGAGAGGCTGGGGCGAGTGAGAAAGGATGGGGTAGAATGAGAGAGGCTGGTGGAGTGGGAGAGAGGCTGTGCGGGGCGGGGGGAGAGTGATAGGCTGGGGGGAGTGAAAGTGGCTGGAGGGGGTGGAGAGAAACTGGTGTAGCGTGAGCACGGTTGGTGGATAGTGATAGAGGCAGGGGGGAGAGTGAGAGAGACTGGAAGGAGGGTGAGATAAACTGGTGGGAGTGACAGAGGCTGGGGGAGAGTGAGAGGCGAGAGGGAGTGAGAGAGGCTGGGGCGAGTGAGAGGCTGGAAGGAGAGTGAGAGAGGCTGGAGGAGAGTAAGAGAGTCCGGGGTAGAGCGAGAGAGGTTGGGGAGAGACTGAGAGATTGGGCGGGGAGAGAGCGGCTGGGAAGGAGGTGTAGAGAGGCTGGCGGAAGTGAGAGAGGCTGGGTGAGTGTGACAGGATGGGGAGGGTAAGAGAGGCTGGGGGAAGAGCGAGAAATGCTGGGGGTGGGAGAGAGGCTGGGGGTAGTGTGAGTGAGGCTGGGGCGAGAGAGAGGCTGGGGGTGAGTGAGAGAGGCTGAGGGTAAGAGTGTGAGAGGCGGGGGAGAGTGAGTGTGGCTGTGCGGAGAATTAGAGAGATAGGGGCAAGAGACATCGGCTGGGGAGAATGACAGAGGCTGGGGGACAGTGAGAGGCTGGGAGAATGTAGGAGACTGGGGATTGACAGAGAGGCTGGGGACAGTGCGAGAGTCTGGTGAGCCTGAGAGAGGCTGAGGGGCGAGAGAGGCTGGGGGAGCGTGAGAGAGACTGGAGGGAGTGAGAGAGGCTGGAGGGAGAGGGAGAGGCGAAATGGAGTGAGAGTGGCTGGGGTGAGTGAAAGGGGCTGCGGGAGAGTGACCGAGACTGGGGAATTGAGAGAGGCTGGGGGAGACTGAGAGAGGCTTGAATAGAGTGAGAGAGACTGGGTAAGAGTGAGAGAGACCGGGGCGAGAGTGAGAGACTGGGGGTGAGAGAGAAGCTGGGGAAAGTAAGAGAGGCTGGGAGAGTGCGAGACGCTGCAGGCAGAGTGAGAGATGCTGGGTGGAGAGTGGAAGATGTTGGGGGAGATTGAGAGAGGATGGGGAGAGTGAAAGAGGCTAGGGGAGAGTGAGAGTGGCTGGGGGAAGAGTGTTAGAGGCTGGGGGAGAGTGAGAGAGCCTGGGTGGAGAATGAAGGAGATTGGGGGGAGAGTGAGAGGCTGGGGAGAGTGACAGAGGCCGGGCGAGAGCTAGAGACTGGGGGGAATGAGAGAGACGGGGGGATCGCCGGAGAGGCTGTGGGAGACTGAGAGAGGCTGGGGAGACAGAGAGAGGCTGAGGGGTGAGAGAGGCTGTGGAAGATTGAGAGAGACTAGAGGGTGTCAGAGTGGCTGGGGGCAGAGGGAAAGGCTAGGGGGAGTGAGAGAGGCTGGGGCGAGGGAGAGAGGCTGGAGGGAGTGATAGAGACTGGGGGAGATGTGTGAGGCTGGGGGAAGAGAGTGAGAGATTGGGAGACGGGGAGAGAGGCTGAGGGAGAGTGAAAGAGGCTGGGGAAGACAGAGATGCTGGGAGGAGATTGAGAGAGGCTGGGGGGGAGAGAGAGAGACTGGGGAAGAGGGAGAGAGGACGGGGGGAGAGTGACAGACTGGGGATGGAAGTGAGAGAGCCTGGAGCAAGTGAAAGAATATGGGGGAGTGTGAGAGGTTGGGGAAGTGTGAGAAAGGCTCGGAGGAGAGTGGGATAGATTGTTGGGAGAGAGAGGCTGGGCGATTGAGAGAGACTAGGTGAGAGTGAGAGTGGCTGGGGGGAGGGAGAGAGGCTGGGGGGAGAGTGAGTGAGGTTGCGGGAAGAGTGAGAAATGCTGGGGGTGAATGGGAGGCAGGGGCGAGTAAGAGGGGCGGAGCGAGAGTGAGAGGATGGTGGCGAAGTAGAGGCTGAGTGGAGTGCGAGGTGCTCGAGGGAGTGAGAGAAGCTGGGGGAGATTGAGTGAGTCTGCAGGAAGAGTGAGAAAAGCTGGAGGAGAGTGAGTGTGGATGGGGGAGTGTGAGAGATTTTGGTGAGAGTGGGAAATGCTGTGAGAATGTGACAGGCTTGTGTGAGTGTCATGAGGCTGGGAGAGAGTGAGAGAAATTGGGGAGAGAGCGGGGCTGGGGCGTGATAAAAGGATTGGGGAGAGTGAGAGGAGCCGTTGGAGTGGGAGAGAGGGTTGGGGGAGAATGATAGGCTGAGTGGAGTGGGAGAGTCTAGGGGGATTGAGTGAGGCTGGCGAAGCGTGAGAGGGGTTGGTGGATAGTGATAGAGATTGGAGTGATGAAGGGAGACTGGGAGGAGAGTGAGAGAGACTGGTGGGAGTGACAGAGTTTGGGGGAGAGTGAGAGAGGCTGGGGGAGAGTGCGAGGCTGGGGGCAGAGTAATTGAGGCTGGGGGCAGAGGGTGAGGCTGGGAGGAGTGAGAGAGGCTGGGCGGGTGAGAGAGGCTGGGGGCCGAGGGAGAGATGCTGGGGGAAGAGAGAGAGGTTGGGGGAATGAGAGAGATTGGGGGGATTGATAAAGAGGCAGGGGAAACTGAGAAAGGCTTGGGGTAGAGTGGGAGAGATTGGTAGGAGAGAGGGCTGTGGAGAATGAGAGAGGCTGGGGTAGAGTGAAAGCGGCTGCGGGGCGTAGAGAGAGGTTGGGGGAGAGTGAATGAGGCTGGGGGAAGAGTGAGAAATGCTGGGGGAGAGTGAGAAGCTGGAGGTGAGTGAGAGATGCTGGGGCGAAGAGTGTGAGTGGCAGTGGGAAAGTGAGAGAGGCTCGCTGAGAATGAGAGAGATTGGGGCGAGAAAGTGAGGCTGGGGAGAGTGACAGAGCTGGGGGAGAGTGAGATTCTGGGGGAAGGAGGAAGATTTCGGATTGACAGAGAGGCTGGGGAAGGCTCAGCAAGGCAGGTGAGACTGAGAGAGACTGAGGGAAGAGAGAGGCTTGGGGAGAGTGAGAGAGGCTGGAGTGAGTGAGAGAGGCTGGGAAGAGTTTGACGATGGGGAAGAGTAAGTAAGGCTAGGGGGCAGTGAGAGATGCTGGGTGAGAGAGAGAGACTGGGGGAGTGTGAGAGTCTGGGGGAGAGTGAGAGGCTAGGGGGAGTGAGTGAGACTGGGGGGAGAGAGAGGGGCTGGGGTGAGTGAGTGAGGTTGGGCAACGAGTGAGAGGGGCTGAAGGCGAGAGAGAAGCTGCGGGGCGTGTGCGAGGCTGGAGGGAGTGAGATACTGGGGGAGATTGAGTGAGGCTGGGGAAATAGTGCGAGAGGCTGGAGGAGAGTGAAAGAGTATGGGGGAGTGTGAGAGAGGCTGGAGGAAAGTGAGAGAGGAAGAGGAAGTATGAGAAAGGCTGGGGGAATGTGATTGAGGCTGGTGAGAGTGAGAAAGGCTGGGGGAATGTGAGAGGCTTGGGGGAGTGTGACAGAGGCTGGGGGGGGGGAGAGTGAGAGAGATTGGAGAACAGAGAGAGCCTGGGTCGAAGAAAGAGGCTGGGCTCGAGAGTGAGACACTGGGTGGGAGACAGAGAGGAGAGGTTGGGAGGAGATTAAGAGACTGGGGGAGAGAGAGAGAGGCTGGTGGAAAGCTAGAGGCTGGGAGGAGAGTGAGAGAGGTTGTCGCAGTGAGAGGGGCTCGAGGAGAGTAAGACAGACAGGGGCATGGTAAGTGAGGCTGAGGGGGGAGAGAGGCTGGGGAGAATGAGAGAGGTTGAGGGAGAGTGAGAGAGGCTGAGGTAACAGAGGAGCTGGTGGAGAGTGAAAGAGACTAAAGGGCGTGAGAGAGGCTAGGGGAGAGGGAGGGAGGCTGGGGGAGCGTGAGAGAGGCTGGGGAGAGTGGCCGATGCTCGGGAGAGTGACGGAGGCCTGGGGAGAATGAGAGAAGCTGGGCAAAAGATTGTGAGAGGCTGGGAAGGGAGAGTGGCTGTGGAGAGTGACAGTGGCTGCGGGAGAGTGAGAGGCTAAGGGAAATGATAGAGACTGGGGGATTGACAGAGAGTTTGCGGGAGAGTGAGAGAGGTTGGGAAGACTGAGAGAGACTGAGGGGAGAGAGAGGCTGGGAGTAAGTGAGAGAGACTGGTGGCAGTGACAGAGTCTGGGGAGAGGGAGAAGCTAGGGGGAGTGAGAGAGGATGGGGCGAGGGAGAGAGGCAGGAGGAGTGAGAGAGGCTGGGGAGAGTTTGAGGCTGGGGGAAGATTAAGTGAGGCTGGAGATAGACTGGGGGAGTGAGTGAGGCGGGGGGAGAGAGAGAGTCTGGGGGAGTGAGAGAGACTTGCGAGAGTGAAAGGGGCTGAGGAGAATGTGAGAGTCTGGGGAATGAGTGAGAGGGGCTGGGGTGAGTGAGAGAGACTGGGGGGCATAAGAGAAACTGTGGGGAGAGTGAAAGATGCTGGGGCGTGAGAGGGGCTGGAGGAGTGAGAGGCTGGATGAGACAGAAAGGCTGGGGGAGTGTAAAATAGGCTGGGGGGAGATTGAGGATGCGACGAGAGTGAGAGCGTCTGGAGGAGAGTGAGATAGACTGGGGAAGAGTGAAATAGGGCAGGGGGCGAGTGAGAGACTTGGGGATGAGGGACCGGCTGGGAAGGGGTGTGAGAGAGCCTGGGGGAAGTGAGATAGGCTGGGAAATGAGATTGGGTGGGGGAGAAATAGAGAGGCTGTGAGTGAGGGAGAGGCTAGGGTGAGTGAGCGAGGCTAGGACGAGGGAGAGAGGCTGGAGGAAGCGAGGGAGACTGGGTGAGAGTGTGAATCTGGGGGAAGGGTAAGTGAGGCTTGGGGGCTGAGAGAGAGGCTGGGGAAAGAGAGAGAGACTGGGGGGAATGCGAGAAGTTGGGAGGAGAGGGAGAATCTGCGCGGAGTGAGAGAGACTTTGCGAGTGAAAGGGGCTGGGGGAGATTGAGAGAGGCATGGGGACGAGAGAGAGGGGTTGGGGGAGAGAGAGAGAGGCGGGGACGAGAGAGAGGCTGGGGGGAGAGTGATAGAGGCTGGGCGTGTGAGAGAGGCTGGGGGAGTCAGAGAATTTGGAGGGGAGAGAAAGACTGGGGGACAGTGAGAAACTGCAGAGGAGGGCGAGAGAGAGGATGGGAGGAGAGAGAGAGATTGCGGGGGAGAGAAACAGACTGGGGGGAGAGAGAGAAGCTGGGAGGAGAGTAATAGAGGCTGGAGGAGAGTGAGAGACTGGGTGGTGAGAGAAAGGTTGGGGAGGTAAGTGAGAGAGGCTGGGGGAAGTGAGAGAGTCAGGGTGATTGTGAGAGGCTGGGAGGAGAATGGGAGAATTTGGTGGGAGAGAGAGACTGGGGACATTGAGAGTGACAGGGTGAGAGTGAGAGCGGCTGAAGGCTGTGAGAGAGGTTGGGGAAGAGTGAGTTAGGCTGGGGGAAGAGTGAGAAATGCTTGGGGAGAGTGAGAGGCTGGGGCGTGTGAGAGAGGCGGGGCGAAAGAGAGAGGGGCTGGGAGAGAGGGAGAGGCTGAGGAGAGTGAGAGAGGCTGGAGTGAGTGAGAGATTTTAGGAAGAGTGAGAAAGACTATAGGAATGTGAAAGGCTTGGGGGAGATTCAGAGAAGCTGGGGGGAGAGTGAGAGAAATTGGGGGGAGAGAGAGGCTGGGGCGAGTTCGAAAGGATGGGATGAGTAAGAGAGGCTGGTGGAGTCGGGGAGAGGCTGGGGGATAGTGATCGAGACTGGGGGGAGTGAGAGAGACTGGAAGGAGAGTAAGACATACTGGTGGGAGTGACAGAAGCTGGGGGAGAGGGAGAGGCTCGGGGGAGTGAGAGAGGCTAGGGAGAGGTTGAGAGGCTGGAGGGCGTGAGAGAGTCTTTGGAGAGTTTGCGGCTGGTGGAAGAGTAATTGAGTCTATGGGGGAGAGGGAGAGGCTTTGGGGAGAGAGAAAAACTGTGGGGAGTGAGAGAGGCAGGAGGGGAAAGGGAGATGCTGGGTGAGTGAGAGAGAGTGGAGGGAGTGAAAGGGGCTGGAGGAGATTGAGAGAGGCATGGGGGACGAGTGTAGCGGCTTGGGGAGTGGGATAGACAGGCTTGGGGACAGTGAGAGACTGGGGGGAGAGAGCGAGAGGATGGGAGAAGAGTGATAGATTGCGGGAAGAGAGGCTGAGCGAGAGTGAAATAGGCTGGTGTGAGAGAGAGAAGCTGGGAGGAGAGTAAGAGAGGCTGGAGGCGAATGAGAGAGACTGGGGATGAGTGAGAGTGGCCGGGGGGTAGTGAGAGACTGGGGGGAGAGAGATATGTTGGGGAGGTGAGTGAGAGAGGCTGGAGTAAGCGAGAGAGTGTGGGGATTGTTAGAGGCTGGGGTGGGGGGTGAGACAGGCTGGAGAGCGAGAGAGTGGCTGGGGGGAGGGTGAGAGAGGCTGAGCAAGTGCGAGAGGCTGGGGGAGTCAGAGAGGTTGGAGGGGAGAGAAAGGCTGGGTGACAGTGAGAGACTGGGCAGGGGGGAGAGAAAGAGGATGGGAGGAGAGTGAAAGATTGCGGGGGAGAGAGTCTGAAGCAGAATGAAAGAGGCCGGGTGGAGAGAGAAAAGCTTGGAGGAGCGTAAGAGAGGCTGGAGGAGAGTGAGAGAGACTGGTGAAGAGCGAAAGAGGCCGGGGGGAGAATGAGAGACTGGCGGGAGAGAGAAAGGTTCTGGAGGTGAGTAAGAGGGGCTGGAGTAAGGGAGAGGGGGAGTATGAGAGGCTGGGGGGAGTGTGAGAGAGGCTGGGAGGAGAGTGGGAGAATTTGGTGGGAGAGAAAGACTAGGGAGATTGAGAGAGGCAGGGTGAAGGTGAGAGTGGCTGGGGGGTGTGAGAAAGGTTGGTGGAAGAGTGAGTTAGGCTGGGGGAAGATTGAGAAATGCTGGTGGAGAGTGAGAGGCTGGTACGAGTGAGAGAGGCGGGGCGAGAGAGAGAGAGAGACTGGGAGAGAGGGAGAGGCCGAGGATAGTGAGAGAGGCTGGAGGGAGTGAGAGAGGCTGAGGAGATTGAGTGAGTCTTGGGGAAGAGTGAGACATGCTGAAGGAGAGTGAGAGAGGATGGGGGAGTGCGAGAGAGGCTGGAGGAAAGTGACAGATTTTACGGACAGTGAGAAAGGCTATGGGAATGTGAGAGGCTTGGGGTGAGTCAGAGAGGCTGGGGGGACAGTGAGAGAAATTGGGGGAGAGAGAGAGGCTGGGGCGAGTGAGAAAGGATGGGGTAGAATGAGAGAGGCTGGTGGAGTGGGAGAGAGGCTGTGCGGGGCGGGGGGAGAGTGATAGGCTGGGGGGAGTGAAAGTGGCTGGAGGGGGTGGAGAGAAACTGGTGTAGCGTGAGCACGGTTGGTGGATAGTGATAGAGGCAGGGGGGAGAGTGAGAGAGACTGGAAGGAGGGTGAGATAAACTGGTGGGAGTGACAGAGGCTGGGGGAGAGTGAGAGGCGAGAGGGAGTGAGAGAGGCTGGGGCGAGTGAGAGGCTGGAAGGAGAGTGAGAGAGGCTGGAGGAGAGTAAGAGAGTCCGGGGTAGAGCGAGAGAGGTTGGGGAGAGACTGAGAGATTGGGCGGGGAGAGAGCGGCTGGGAAGGAGGTGTAGAGAGGCTGGCGGAAGTGAGAGAGGCTGGGTGAGTGTGACAGGATGGGGAGGGTAAGAGAGGCTGGGGGAAGAGCGAGAAATGCTGGGGGTGGGAGAGAGGCTGGGGGTAGTGTGAGTGAGGCTGGGGCGAGAGAGAGGCTGGGGGTGAGTGAGAGAGGCTGAGGGTAAGAGTGTGAGAGGCGGGGGAGAGTGAGTGTGGCTGTGCGGAGAATTAGAGAGATAGGGGCAAGAGACATCGGCTGGGGAGAATGACAGAGGCTGGGGGACAGTGAGAGGCTGGGAGAATGTAGGAGACTGGGGATTGACAGAGAGGCTGGGGACAGTGCGAGAGTCTGGTGAGCCTGAGAGAGGCTGAGGGGCGAGAGAGGCTGGGGGAGCGTGAGAGAGACTGGAGGGAGTGAGAGAGGCTGGAGGGAGAGGGAGAGGCGAAATGGAGTGAGAGTGGCTGGGGTGAGTGAAAGGGGCTGAGGGAGAGTGACCGAGACTGGGGAATTGAGAGAGGCTGGGGGAGACTGAGAGAGGCTTGAATAGAGTGAGAGAGACTGGGTAAGAGTGAGAGAGACCGGGGCGAGAGTGAGAGACTGGGGGTGAGAGAGAAGCTGGGGAAAGTAAGAGAGGCTGGGAGAGTGCGAGACGCTGCAGGCAGAGTGAGAGATGCTGGGTGGAGAGTGGAAGATGTTGGGGGAGATTGAGAGAGGATGGAGAGAGTGAAAGAGGCTAGGGGAGAGTGAGAGTGGCTGGGGGAAGAGTGTTAGAGGCTGGGGGAGAGTGAGAGAGCCTGGGTGGAGAATGAAGGAGATTGGGGGGAGAGTGAGAGGCTGGGGAGAGTGACAGAGGCCGGGCGAGAGCTAGAGACTGGGGGGAATGAGAGAGACGGGGGGATCGCCGGAGAGGCTGTGGGAGACTGAGAGAGGCTGGGGAGACAGAGAGAGGCTGAGGGGTGAGAGAGGCTGTGGAAGATTGAGAGAGACTAGAGGGTGTCAGAGTGGCTGGGGGCAGAGGGAAAGGCTAGGGGGAGTGAGAGAGGCTGGGGCGAGGGAGAGAGGCTGGAGGGAGTGAGAGAGACTGGGGGAGATGTGTGAGGCTGGGGGAAGAGAGTGAGAGATTGGGAGACGGGGAGAGAGGCTGAGGGAGAGTGAAAGAGGCTGGGGAAGACAGAGATGCTGGGAGGAGATTGAGAGAGGCTGGGGGGGAGAGAGAGAGACTGGGGAAGAGGGAGAGAGGACGGGGGGAGAGTGACAGACTGGGGAGGGAAGTGAGAGAGGCTGGAGCAAGTGAAAGAATCTGGGGGAGTGTGAGAGGTTGGGGAAGTGTGAGAAAGGCTCGGAGGAGAGTGGGATAGATTGTTGGGAGAGAGAGGCTGGGCGATTGAGAGAGACTAGGTGAGAGTGAGAGTGGCTGGGGGGAGGGAGAGAGGCTGGGGGGAGAGTGAGTGAGGTTGCGGGAAGAGTGAGAAATGCTGGGGGTGAATGGGAGGCAGGGGCGAGTAAGAGGGGCGGAGCGAGAGTGAGAGGCTGGTGGCGAAGTAGAGGCTGAGTGGAGTGCGAGGTGCTCGAGGGAGTGAGAGAAGCTGGGGGAGATTGAGTGAGTCTGCAGGAAGAGTGAGAAAAGCTGGAGGAGAGTGAGTGTGGATGGGGGAGTGTGAGAGATTTTGGTGAGAGTGGGAAATGCTGTGAGAATGTGACAGGCTTGTGTGAGTGTCATGAGGCTGGGAGAGAGTGAGAGAAATTGGGGAGAGAGCGGGGCTGGGGCGTGATAAAAGGATTGGGGAGAGTGAGAGGAGCCGTTGGAGTGGGAGAGAGGGTTGGGGGAGAATGATAGGCTGAGTGGAGTGGGAGAGTCTAGGGGGATTGAGTGAGGCTGGCGAAGCGTGAGAGGGGTTGGTGGATAGTGATAGAGATTGGAGTGATGAAGGGAGACTGGGAGGAGAGTGAGAGAGACTGGTGGGAGTGACAGAGTTTGGGGGAGAGTGAGAGAGGCTGGGGGAGAGTGCGAGGCTGGGGGCAGAGTAATTGAGGCTGGGGGCAGAGGGTGAGGCTGGGAGGAGTGAGAGAGGCTGGGCGGGTGAGAGAGGCTGGGGGCCGAGGGAGAGATGCTGGGGGAAGAGAGAGGTTGGGGGAATGAGAGAGATTGGGGGGATTGATAAAGAGGCAGGGGGAGACTGAGAAAGGCTTTGCTGATGAGAAAGGCTGAGTGGAGAGACAGTCTTGATGAGAGTGAGGGAGACAGGAGGGAGTGAGAAAGGTTTTGGGAGTGAGAGGCTGGGGAAGAATGAGAATGGCTGGGAGACAGTGAAAGACTGGTGGAGAGAGAAAGAGGACGGGAAGAGAGTGAGAGATTAGAGGGCGGGGAGAGAGGCTTGTGATGGAAGTGAGAGAGGCTGGGGGAAGTGCGAGACTCTGGGAGAGGGTGAGAGGCTCCGGGGAGTGTGAGAGAGTTGCGGGGAGAGTGGGAGAGATTGGTGGGAGGGAGAGGCAGGGGAGATTGAGAGAGGCTGGGTGAGTGTGAGATCGACTGGGGGGAGAGAGAGAGGCTTGGGGAGAGAGTGAGTGAGGCTGCGGGAAGAGTGAGAAAAGCTGGTGGAGAGTGAGAGGCTGAAGGTGAGTGAGAGAGGCGAGGCGAAAGTGAGAGAGGCTGGGGGAGAGGGAGAGCTGAGTGGAGTGAGAGATGCTTGAGGGACTGAGAGCGGCTGGGGGCGTTGACTGAGTCTGGGTGAAGACTATGAGAGGCGGGAGGAGAGTCAGAGAGGATGGGGGAGCGTGAGAGAGGCTGGAGGAGAGTCAGAGAGTTTGGGGAGTGTGAGAAAGGCTGTGGGAAGGTTAGAGGCTGGGGGAGAGTGAGAGCAATTGGGGGAGACATGGAGGCTGCGTCGAGTGAGAAAGAGTGAGTGTGAGAGAGGCCGGTGGAGTGGGAGAGAGGTTGGGGGGACAATGATCGGCTGGGGGGAGTGGGAGAGGCTGGGGGGATTGAGTGACGCTGGTGGAGTGTAAGAGGGGCTGGTGGATAGTGAGAGTGGCTCGGAGGAGTAAGAGAGACTGTGGAGAGTGAGAGATGCTGGGGGCGAGAGAGAGGCTGGGGGGAGAGTGAGAGTGGCTCGGGGAGTAGAGAGAGACTGGGGGAGTGGAAAATGCTGGGTGGGAGAGATAGAGGATGGGAGGAGAGTGAGAGCTTGGTGGGGCAGAGAGAGGCAGAGGGAGAGTGAGAGAAGCTGTGGGGAGACAGAGAGGATGGGAGGAGAGCGAGAAAGGTTGCAGGAGGGTGAGAGAGACTGGAGAAGAGTGAGAGAGGCCGGTCGGAGAGTGAGAGATTTGGGGGAGAGAGAGAGGCTGGGGAGGGGAGTGAGACAGGCTGGGGGAAGTGGTAGATGCTGGGAGAGTGTGAGAGGATGCGGGCATAGTGAGAGAGGCTGGCGGGGGGAAGTGGGAGATGCTGAGGAAGAGTGCGAAAGGAAGGGGAGAGTGAGAGAGGTTAGGGAAAGAGTGAGAGTAGATGGGGAAGAATGTGAGAGGCTGGGGGAGAGTGAGAGAGGCTGTGGAGACAGAGAGAAGCAGAGGGGAGAGAAGCTGTGGGAGAGTGAGAGAGACTGGAGGGAGTCAGAGATGTTGTGGGCAGAGAGAGATGCTAGGGGGACTGAGAGAGTCTGGGGCGACAGAGAGAGGCTGAAGGGAGTGAGAGAGTCTTGGGGAGAGTATGAGTCTGTGACAAGGGTAAGTGAGGCTTGGGAGAGAGTGAGAGGCTGCGGGGAGAGGGAGAGACTGCGAGAGTGAGAGAGGCTGCAGGGTAGAGGGAGAGGCTGGGGGGGGTTGAGAGAGACTGGGGGGCGTGAAAGCGGTTGGTGGAGAGTGAGCGAGGCTGTGGGGTGAGAGAGAATCTGGGAGAATGTGAGAGCGGCTGGGGGAGTTTGAGAGGCTGAGGAGTGAGAGAAGCTGGAGGTGAATGAGAGAGACTGGGGTGTGTGAGAGCGGGTGGGGGAGTGTGAGAGTGGCTGGTGGACAGTGAGAGACTGGGGGAGAGAGAGAGAGGATGGGAGGAGAGTGAGAGATTGTGAGACGGGGGAGAGGCTGTGGGACAGTGATAGAGGCTGGGGGGAGAGAGAAGCTGGGAGGAGAGTGAGAGAGGCTGGAGGAGAGTGAGAGAGACTGGGGAAGAGTGAGAGAGGACGGGGGAGAGTGAGAGACTGGGGAGTGAAGTGAGAGAGTCTGGGGGACTGTGAGCGATGCTGGGGGGAGAGTGAGAGAAATTGGGGGAGAGAGAGAGGCTGGTATGAGTGAAAAAAGATGTGTGAGAGATGCCGGTGGAGTGTGAGAGAGGCTGGCAGGGGGTAGAGTGATAGGCTGGAGGGAGTGAGAGAGGCTGCTGGGATTGCGAGACGCTGGTGGAGCGTGGAATGGCTGCTGGATTGTGAAAAAGGCTGGGGGAGGAGTGTGAAAGAGACTGGTGGGAGTGACAGAGGCTGGATGAGAGTGTACGGCTGGGGGAAGGGTAAGTGAGGCTGGGCGGGAGATGGAGAGACTGTGGGGAGTGAGAGAGGCAGGAGGGGAACGGGAGATGCTGGGGCGAGTGAGAGAAACTGCGGGGAGTGAAACGGGCTGGGTGAGAGTGAGAGGTGCATGGGGAACGAGCGGGACGGACTGGGGGATACGGAGAGTGGCTGGGGGGCATGGGAGTGGCTGGGGGGCATGGGAGAGATTGGGGGAGAATGAGAGAGGCTGGCGGAGTGAGAGGGGCTGGGGAAGTGAGAGAGGCTGGGGAGACGGAGAGAGAGGCTGGGGAACAGTGAGAGACTGGGGGAGGGAGAGAGGATGGGACGAGAGTGAGAGATTGGTGGGAGAACGAGAGGTTGAGGGAGAGTAGGAGACGCTGCAGGGAGAGCGAGAGGCTGGGAGGAAAGTGAAAGAGGCTGGAGGAGAGTGAGAGAGACTGGTGAAGAGTGAGAGAGGCTGGGGGAGAATGAGAGACTGCGGGGAGGGAGGGAGTCTGGGGATTGGAGTGTGAGAGGCTGGGGGAGTGTGAGAGAAGCTAGGGAGTGTGAGTGAGGCTGGGGGAGATTGAGAGAGGTTTGGGGAAGGGTGAGAATGGCTGCGGGAGATTGAGAGAGATTGGGTGGAGATTGAGCGAGATTGGGGGGTGAGAGAGAGACAGTGGAGAGTGACAGAGGTAGGGGGAGAGTCAGAGGATGGGGGAAGGATATACTGGGGGGATTTATAGCGAGGCTGAGGGAGAG
The DNA here is from genome assembly GCF_044704955.1 of Pristiophorus japonicus. NCBI lineage: Eukaryota > Metazoa > Chordata > Chondrichthyes > Pristiophoridae > Pristiophorus > Pristiophorus japonicus. The sequence continues at coordinate 3,913,835 of NW_027254531.1, read as the reverse complement.
TGTGAGAGGCTGGGGAGACTGAGAGAGGCTGAGGGGAGAGAGAGGCTGGGGGAAAGTAAGAGACTGAGGTGGAGCGAGAGGATGGGAGGAGAGTGAGAGATTGGTTGGCGGCGAGAGAGAGGCTCAGGGAGAGTGAAAGAGGCTAGGGAGAGAGAGAGTCTGGGAAGAGAGTGAGAGAGGCTGGAGGAGAGGGAGAGAGACTGGTAAAGAGAGAGAGGCTGGGGGGAGTAAGGGAGTCTGAGGCGAGGCAGAGAGTCTGGGTGGAGCGAAAGAGGCTCGGGGGAAATTGAGAGACTTGAGGGGGGGAGAGAGAGAGGTTGGGAGGAGCGTGAGAGACTGGGTGACAGAGAGAGAGAGGCTGGTGAGAGAGTGAGTGAGGTGGAGAGAGTGAGAGAGGCTGAGGGAGCGTGAGAGAGGCTGGAGAAGAGTGTGAGCGCCTGGAGGAGGGTCAGAGAGACTGGGGGAGAGTGAGATGTTGGGGGGAATGAAAGTGACTGGGGGGGTTGATAGAGAGGCTGGGAGAGACTGAGAGAAGCAGGGGTGATGAGAGAGACTGAGGTGAGAGGGAGGCTGGGTAAGGGTTAGAGAGACTGGAAGGATTGAGAGAGGCTGGGGGAGAGGGAGAGGCTAGGGTGATGAGAGAGTCTCGGGCGAGGGAGAGAGGATGGAGGAAGTGAGAGAGGCTGGGGAGAGTGTGAGGCTGGGGGCAGAGTAAGTGAGGCTGAGGGCCAGAGGGAGAGGCTGGGGGGAGTAAGAGAGGCTGGGGGAGTGAGAGAGAGTGGGGGCCGAGGGAGAGATACTGGGGGAAGAGAGAGAGGTTTGCGGAATTAGAGAGATTGGGGGAATTGATCGAGAGGCTGGGGGAGACTGTGAAAAGCTGTGCTGATGAAATAGGCTGAGGGGAGAGAGAGGCTGGGTGAGAGTGGGAGAGACAGGAGGGAGTGAGAAAGGTTGGGGGAGTGAGAGAGGCTGGGAAGAATGAGAGTGGCTGGGAGACAGTTAAAGACTTGTGGAGAGAGAGAGGATGGAAATAGAGTGAGAGATTGGGAGGCGGGGAGAGAGGCTGAGGGAGAATGAAAGCGGCTTGTGTCGAGAGAGAAGCTGGGAGGAGAGTGAGAGAGGCTGGAGAAGTGTGAGAGATTAGAGGGCGGGGATAGAGGCTGAGGAGGGAAGTGAGAGAGGCTGGGGAAGCGCGAGAGTCTGGAAGAGTGTGAGAGGCTGGGGGGAGTGTGAGAGAGCTTGTGGGGAGAGTGGGAGAGATTGGTGGGAGGGAGAGGCAGGGGAGATTGAGAGAGGCTGGGTGAGTGTGAGAGCGACTAGGGGGAGAGAGAGAGGCTGGGGAGACAGTGAGTGAGGCTGTGGGAAGAGTGACAAAAGCTGGTGGAGAGTGAGAGGCTGGACGTGAGTGAGAGAGGCAAGGCGAGAGTGAGAGAGGCTGGGGGAGAGGGAAAGGCTGAGTGGAGTGAGAGAGGCTGGAGGGAATGAGAGAGGCTGGGGGGGTTGAGTGAGTCTGGGCGAAGACTGAGACAGGAGGGAGGAGAATCAGAGAGGATGGGTGAGTGTGAGAGAGGCTGCAGGAGATTCAGAGAGTTTGGGTAGTCTGAGAAAGGCTGTGGGAAGATTAGTGGCTTGGGGAGAGTGAGAGAGGTTGGGGGAGAGTGAGAGCAATTGGGGGAGACAGGGAGACTGTGTCGAGTGAGAAGTAGTGAGCGTGAGAGAGGCCAGTGGAGTGGGAGAGAGGTTATGGGGGCAGTGATAGGCTGTGGGGAGTGGGAGAGGCTGGGGGGATTGGGCGATGCTGGTGGAGTGTAAGAGGGGCTGGTGGATAGTTAGATTGGCTCGGGTGAGTAAGAGAAACTGTGGAGAGTGAGAGAGGCTGGCGGCGAGAGAGAGGCTGGGGTAGAGTGAGAGTGGCTCGGGGAGTAGAGAGCGGCTGGGGGAGTGAAATATGCTGGGTGGGAGAGATAGAGGATGGGAGGAGAGTGAGAGATTGGTGGGGCAGAGAGAGGCTGAGGGAAGAGGGTGACAGGCTGCGGTAGAGAGTGAGAGAGACTGGGTGGATATTGCACGAGATTGGGAGGCGAGAGAGAGACTGCGGAGCGTGACAGAGGCAGGGAGAGACTCAGAGGCTGGGGGAATGAAAGATACTGGGGGGATTGAAAGAGAGGCTGGGGACAGTGAGAGACTGAGGAGTAGCGAGAGGATGGGAGGAGAGTGAGAGATTGTGGGGTGGGGGAGAGAGAGAGGCTGAGGGACAGTGAAATCTGCTGGGGAGAGAGAGAGGCTGGAGGAGAGGGAGAGAGACTGGTAAAGAGTGAGAGAGTCTGGGTGGAGTAAGAGAGTCTGGGGCGAGTGAGAGAGACAGGGCGGAGCGAGAGAGGCTGACAGGGAAAGTGAGAGAATGCGGGGTAGGGGGGCGGGGGGAGAGAGAGATTGGGAGGAGTGTGAGAGACTGGGCGACAGAGAGAGAGAGGCTGTAGGGAGTGAGAGAGTCTGGGGGAGCGTGAGAGGCTGCAGGGAGAGTGAGAGACTGGGGAGGAGAGAGAGAGGTTGAGAGGAGTGTGAGAGACTGGGGGACAGAGAGAGAGGCTGGGGAGACTGAGAGAGTCTGGGAGGAGCGAGAGAGGCTGGGGGGTTAGTGAGAGACTTGAGGGGGAGAGAGCGAGGTTGGGAGGAGAGTGAGAGACTGGGGGACAGAGGGAGAGGCTGGGGAGAGAGTGAGAATGGGTTGTGGCAGTGAGAGACGCTGGAGGAAAGTATGAGAGGCTGCGGTAGAGTGAGAGACGCTGAGGGGAGAGAGAGGTTGGGGAGAGTGAGAAAGGTTGTGGGAGAGTGAGAGAGGCTGATGAGAGAGCGAGGCTGGGGGAGAGTGAGAGAGGCTGGAGGGAGCGGGAGAGGCTGGGGGAGAGTGAGTGAGGCAGGGGGACGTGTGGGAGAGGCTGGGGGTAGAAGGAGAGGCTGGGGGGAGTGAGAGGCTGGAGGGAGTTAAAAAGGCTGCGGGAGAGTGAGTGAGGCTGAGGAAAGAGTGAGTGAAGCTGTGGAGAGTGAGAGAGGCTGGGGGAGAGTGAGAGAGGCTGGCGAGAGTGAGAGTGCTGGGGTAGAGGGCGAGAGGCTGGGGGAAGAGTGTGAGAATCTGGGAGAGAGGTTGAGAGGCTGGGGGAATTGACAGAGAGACTGGGAGAGAGAGAGAGATCCTGAGGGGAGAGAGAGACTGGGTTAGAGTGAGAGAGACTGGAGGGAGTGAGAGAAGCTGAGGGCAAAGTGAGAGTCTAGGGGTAGTGACAGAGGCTGTTGCGAATGTGAGAGGCTGAAAGGAGTGAGAGAGGCTGGGGATGATTGTGATGCTGTGGAAGAGTAAGTGAGGCTTTGGGGGGAGACAGGGTGAAGCTGGGAGGGGGAGAGGGTGAGGCTGGGGGAGTGTGCGAGACTGGGAGAGTGAGAGGGGCTGTGGGTGAGTAGGTAAGGCTGGGGAACGAGTGTGAGGGGCTGTTCGAGGGTGAGAGAGGCTGGGGGCGTGAGGGAGTTTGGCGGGAGAGTGAATGAAGCTGGGGAGTGAGAGAGGCTGGGGGACTGACAAACTGGGAGGAGAGAGAGAGGATGGGAGGAGAGTGAGAGATTGCAGGCGGACAGAGAGCCTGAGGGAGAGTGAGAGATGCTGGGGGAGAGACAGAGGCTGGGATGAGAGAGAGAGAGGCTGGAGGAGAGTGAGAGACACTGGGGAAGAGTGAGAGAGGCTGGGGGAAGTGATAGAGGCTGGGGGAATGAGAATAGCTTTAGGTACAGTGAGAGCGGCTGGGGGACGAGTGAGAAATGCTGGGGGAGAGTGAAAGGCTGGGGCGAGTGAGAGAGGCGGGGGGAGAGTGAGAAAGGCTGGGGGAGAGGGTGACGCTGAGGGGAGTTAGAAAGGGTAGAGGGAGTGAGAGAGGCTCAGGGACATTGATTGAGTCTGGCGGAAGAGTGAGAGATGCTGGAGGAGAGTGAGATAGATTGCGGAGAGAGACAGAAAGGCTGAGGCGAGTGAGAAAGGCTGGGGGAGAGTGAGCGACGTCGGTGGAGAGGGAGAGCGGCTGGGGGGTGAGTGTGATAGGCTGGCGGGAGTGAGAGAGGCTGGGGGGAGAAATGAGAGGCCGAGGGGAGAACGAGAGAGGCTGGGGGAGAGTGAGAGGCTGAGGGGGTTTGGAGAGACTGGAGGGAGTGAGAGAGGCTCGGGGTCATTGATTGAGTCTGGGGAAAGAGTGAGAGAGGCTGGACGATGATGAGAGAGGATGTGTGAAGAGTTAGAGAGGCTAAGGGAGAGAGAGGCTGGGAGAGGGTGAGAGAGGCTCGAGGAGCGTTAGAGGCCGGGGGGAATGAGAGAGGCTGGAGGGAGTGAGAGAGGTTGGGGGAGAGTGAGTGATGCTGGGAGAAGAGAGAGATAGGTCAGTAAAGTGTGAAAGAAGTTGAGGGAGAGTCAGTGAGGCTGGGGGGAGAATGAGAGAGATTGGGGTGAGAGGGAGAGGCTGGTGGGTGTGACAGAGGCTTTGGGAGAGTAGAAGCTGGGGGAATGAGAGAGTCTGTGTTGAGTTTGAGAGGCTGAAAGGAGTGAGAGAGGTTGGGGGAGAGTGTGAGGCTGGGCGAAGAGTAAGTGAGGCTGGGGGGAGTGGGAGAGGCTGGGGGAGAGAGAGAGAGACTGGGGAAGTGAGAGAGGCTGGGATGGAGAGGGAGAGGCTGGGGGTTGTGAGAGACTGAGGAATTGAGAGGGGCTGTGGGGGAGTGAGAGAAGCTGGTGGGCGTGAGAAACGCTGCGATGAGTCTGAGTGAGGATGGGGGAGTGAGAGAAGCTGTGGAGAGTGCGATTGCCTGGGAGAGTGAGATGCTGGCGGAGTGAGAGAAGCTGGGGGAGACTGCGAGCGGCTCGGAGACAGTGAGAGACTGGGGTGGCGGGGAGAGGATGAGAGGAGAGTGAGAGAGTCAGGAGGAGAGTGAGAGAGGTTGGGGAAGAGTGAGAGAGGCAGGGGAAGAGTGAGAGAGCCTGGGAGGAGTGCGAGATGCTGGGGGAGCATGAGAGAGGCTGGGGGAAGTTGGAATTGCTGGGGGATAGTGAGAGAGGCTTGGGAAGTGGGGGAGGCCGGGGAGAGTGAGAGAGTCTGGGGGAAGGGTGAAAGGCGCTGGGGGAGGGTGAGAGAAGCGGCGGCGAGTGAGATAGGCTGTGGGAGAGTGAGAGAGGCTTGGGGGAGCGTGAGAGGCTGGGGGGAGAGTGAGAGAGGCTGGAAGGAGAGTGAGAGTGGCTGACGCTGAGATACAGAGACATGGGTTTGGGGGAAGACGGATCACGTTATTCCAAGTCCCTACAAGGAACATCGTTGGAGCGGTTGATATCCAGAAATCACGACTGACAATATTTACAGGATACCCAATAAACCTGGGGAGGGGGGCGGGTGTCAAGGACGCACTTGCGTTTGTGTAAGGCACTTCAGCTGCGAGAGGGATGTACTTGGAATGGGGTCAGATACTTCAGCTGGGTAACGCATGCACGGACTGGGATAAGGCATTTTTGCTCAGAGAGGCATGCACTTGGACTGGGATAAGGTACTTCGGCTGAGGGAGGCATGCACGTGGACTGGGCAAGGCACCTAGAACATAAGAAATATGAGCAGGAGTAGGTCATACGGCCCCTCGAGCTTTCTCCACCATTCAATAAGATCATCGCTGACCTGATCATGGACTCAGCTCCACTTCCCCGTCCGCTCCCCATAACCGCTTATGCTCTATCGTTTAAGAAATTCTCTATTTCTGATAAATGTATTCAATGTCCCAGCTTCCGCAGCTCTCTGAAGCAGCAAATCCCGCAGACTTGCAAACCTCTGAGAGAAGAAATTTCTCCTCATCTCTGTTTTCCACGTGTGGCCTCACCAATACCTTATATAACTGTCGTAAGACTTCCTTCCTTTTATAATCCATTACCTGCATGCTATCATTTTTTATTTCAGGCACAAGTACCCCCAGGCCCCGCTGTACTGCGGCTCTTTACAATCTTTCTTCATTTAAGTAATAACTTGCACTTTGATTTTTTTCTGCCAAAGTGCATGACCTCACGCTTTCCAAAATTATACTCCATCTGCCAATTTTTTGCCCACTCACTTAGCCTATCTATGTCCTTTTGCACATTTTTTGTGTCGTCCTCACACATTGCTTTTCCTCCCAACTTTGTATCATCAGCAAAATTGGCTGCGTTACACACAGTCATTGTTCCAAGTCGTTAATATAGATGATAAATAGTTGGGATCCCAGCAATGATCCCTGCAGCACCCCACTGATTACTGGTTGCCAACCAGATAATGAACAATTTATCCCGACTCTCTGTTCTCTGTTAGTTAGCCAATCCGCTATCCATGCAAACATATTACCCCCAACCCTGTGAACTTTTATCTTGTGCAATAACCTTTTCTGTGGCACCTTGTCAAATGCCTTCTGGAAGTCCACATCCATTTGTTCCCCTTTATCCACCCTGTTCGTTACATCCTCAAAGAACTCCAGCAAAGTTCTCAAACATGACATCCCCTTCTTAAATCCATGTTAGAAACATAGAAACATAGAACATAGGTGCAGGAGTAGGCCATTCGGCCCTTCTAGCCTGCACCGCCATTCAATGAGTTCATGGCTGAACATGCAACTTCAGTACCCCATTCCTGCTTTCTCACCATACCCCTTGATTCCCCTAGTAGTAAGGAATCCATCTATAGAAACATAGAAATTAGTATCACGCAACCGCTGAACAGCCCATCCCTCAAGCACTGTCTCGATAGAAAACTAGCTTCTCCCATTAAAATATCGGAAACGCAAAATCACCAGATATTGCCAAAACCCGGGATTGAATCAGGGACCTTTAGATCTTCAGTCTAACGCTCTCCCAACTGAGCTTTTTCGGCCGGATTCTGACAGACCGAATTTTGACTCTGCCAGACCGAATTTTGCTTTTCCAAATGTCTCGTTTAATAATGGACTCCAATGTTTTCCCACCCACAGATGTTAAGCTAACTGGTCTAAAGTTTCCTGCTTTTTGTCTGCCTCCTTTTTTGAATAGGGGCATTACATTTGCAGTTTTCCAATCTGCAACGGCTGGGGTAGGCATGCACGTGGAATGGGATAACGCACTTCGGCTGGTGGAGGGATGCACTTGGACTGGTGTAAGGCACGTCAGCTGGGTTGGCTTGCACATGGACTGTGGTAAGGCACTTCGGCTGAGGAGGGATGTGCTTGGACTGGGGTAAGGAACCTTGGCTGGCCCTTCCTGACTTCTTGGGTGCTCTGTCCTCTTTCGCTTACGGAAGTCAAATTACTTCGAGTTATAATTTGCAAAGTCAGTGGTACCTTGGGATGTGCGGTTCAAGTTACACATTCCGGAACTTCAGGATTTGGTGTATCCCCCAAGCGGACCAATCATAGACAAAGGGTAGAGTCTGCTGGCCATTTTTGCAGTACCAATAAGAACATCATATCATAACATGATTCGGCATTCAACATAGTTTTATGAAAGGGAAATCATGTTTGACATATTTATTAGAGTGTTTAAGGATGTAACTGGAAGGGTAGATAAAGGAGAACCACTGGATGTAGTACAGTTGGATTTCTAAAAGGCGTTCAATAAGGTGCCACATAAAACGTTGTTACACAAGTTAAGGAATGATTGGTTTGGAGATGATGTATTTGCATGGATAGAGGACTAGTTAACGGATAGCAAACAGAGTGCAGGGATAAACGGGACTTTTTCTGGTTGGCAGGCTCTAAATGGTGGAGTGCCGCAAAGAACAGTGCTGCAGCCTCAGCTATTTACAATCTATATTAATGACTGAATGAAGGGACCGAATGTAATGTATCCACTTTTGCTGCCGATACAATGATAGGTGGGATAGTGAGCTGTGAGGAGAAGATAGATAGACTTCTTGAGTGGGTAGTAAGGTAGAATATGGAGTGTGGTGTAGGAAAATGAGAGGTTATGGTAGAAATAATAAAATACAGAATATTTTTGAAACTGTGGGAAACTTTTATGGTGGTGTTCAGAAAGATGTGGGTGGCCTCATGCAAGAAACACAGAATGCTAGCATGCAGGTAATAAGGAGGGCAATATTGTAAGCGTGTTGGAGTGTAAGTGTATGGAAGTCTAGCAACAACTGGGCATTTTGATCTCCTTATCTAAGGAAGGATATATTTGCCTTGGAGTCACTGTATTGATTCCTGTGATGAGAGAGCTGTCTTATGTTGAAAGATTGTGTAGCATGGGTCCATAAACTCTGGAGTTCAGAAGAATGAGAGGTGCTCTTAGTAAAACATACACGATTCTCAAGGGGACTGGCAGGTTAAATGCTGAGATTTTTTTTCTCTATCTGGAGTATCTTGAACTCGGGGAACTAGGCCGTACATGCTTCTCAACTAGCACGTTTTCTTTGAAACCTGAAACAGGGAGACAATGATGTAAATATTAACACAACAACAACAACTTGCATTTATATAGCGCCTTTAACATAGTAAGACGTTACAGGGCGCTCCGCGAAATCTTAAGACAAATCAAATTATGCTGACACTGAACCACATAAAAGATAAATTACGGCAGATGCTCAAAAGCTTGGTCAATGAGGTAGGTTTTAAGGAGCATCATTCTTGACATCTTTTTGAAACACCCTAAATCAGGAGTATTAATCAGTGTCATTTCCTCTAGGTCTGAAAGTTGTGAGAAGTTGGCTTTTGATTGGACTCATGGGTGTCGAATTCATATGATTAGATAGGATAGTCAGTGCAAAAATAGGCCAGTCAGCCCAACCTGTCAATATCGACGTTTGTGAACCACTGGAGCATCCTCCCCTCTTTCCGCATCCAGCACTATCAGCATATCCCTCCATTCAGTTCTCCCTCATATATTTATCTAACCGCTCCTTACATGCATCTATAATATTAGATTCAACAACTCTGGTGATAGCGACTTTTACATTCTGACTACTCTCTGCGAAAAGAAGTTTCTTCTTAATTCCCAATTTGAATTGTTGCTGATTTTTCTTACACTGATGATCTCTAGTAATACTCTTCCCTGCAAGTGGAAACACTCTGTATCTATTCTAACAAAACCTTTCAAGATATTAAAGAGCTCTATTAGGTCATCCCTTAGATTTCTCGTTTCACGACAAAATAAATTGAGCCTGTGGATTCTTTCCTGATAGTATACCATCTGCTCTGCACCTATCCAGTGCCTTGCTATCTTCTTTTTAATATGGCGACCAGAATTGCACACAGTACGCCTAATGTGGTCGAACTGTAGAGTGTTCTGCATTGGTCGGTTTTAAAATGGCGTGGTCAGGCTGTCCGGTCACAATAAAAGGGGCCCGCACTTCATCTTTTGAGGAGACATTTCACGGGCATCCTGTAGTAACTGAAGGCCATTTGCTTACAGAAGCTGATTGTACATTTTAAACATTGTCGATCTGGGTGCACGGGCAGGACACGTAGTGATGGGCACTTGTTGCCACGTCTTTCTGTATGGATGCAAAACGCCTGAAATGGAATAACTGAGTTGTCCCAGATGGCAGATGAGATTAAAGGCGATGGACTGCTAATGGATTGTGCTCATTTACTGTGTTAAGCGTTTGTTGCTCATAAACCTTCCAAGCATTTGACTGAATATTACATAAATTAGGCTTTGAATCCAAATCTCCTCAAAACTGCAATTTCGTGATAACATTATGGTACATACCATAAATAAACACCTTATCCATTGTGCTGCGCGCTCACTGACTAAGTCACGGTGATTTCTTATTTTTTCTTGATATGCCAACTGAATTAACTGACTGGAGGAATTGTATTAACTCCACGTGACCGTCTCGGCTCATCCCTGGGCCGAATTGAGAGTGGGGTGAGAAAATTCTGCAACAAAAATTAGAACTGAAACATTATTCTTCTTTAAGGAAGGGTGAATGACCCCTAGATTCCTATTTTACATTTGGACACAGTCCCATCCCGCTCTCATGATGCTTAATCCCCTCTCAGCGGGACTGGAGAATCATGTTCGAAAAGGAGGCTCATGGTCTGCTCAGCAGAAAGTCAATGTTCTGCATGTTCTTTCAGACAGCTTTCCAACTGGACACAGGCATCCAACTGCCGTGCGAGCACTGCTGCCTATTCCAAGTCAACAATATTCGAATGTCTTCACAAAGCTAGTTTTGAATAAGCGACCTGTATTATCAAATAAGATTTTGCAGCATTAATAGCTCAATTTTATCGTCTGTCTCTGCATCCTTAAAGTTACACGCTACCTGAAGAAAACTGTAATTGGTGCTGCTTTATTTCACTGCGAGCGCGAAGGAACTTATCTGTGAAGATATTTGCACCGGATTTACACCATTCCTGTCCTATAGTCCAGGTCTTTCATTATCCAATTCTGCCCTCGTTGCAGGTTAGATCAGCCCAGGCCGTCCATTGAATCCTGAGAAGTCAGTCAGCGAAAACTAGAGAAATACAAGAGACAGAGATAGGGAGAGATAGAAAGATGCATGCGACGAAAATAACAGAAAAGATCATTGCAGATTGAGGGGAAAACATTTTGCTCCCTTGAAATGTTGAAAAGCGTAAACGAAAATTGGGTGACAGCTTAAACGTGCCTTCCTCCCTGGCGGATCTCTCAGGTTCTAAGAGAGGGAATTGCAGCCCGGCAGCTAGAGTTATTATTTATTCGAACACTGAATGGAGCTTTAACCAGTGTAGCGGCGAGCAGGTTTTCAGGCTGAGTGGATTTCAGGCCCAAAACAATATATCTTCCGGCTATCGCAGAAAGTTGCAGTTTGCTGCAACATTTTACTTTCCAGCCTCGGAACCAGCCAACACTGTCCGATGGGGAAAGGAAAGGGGAGTGTGACGAGCTGAGAGCTGGCACGCTCTCGATGGGGCGAATGGCCTCCTGCTGTGCGGTAACCATTCTATTAATTCTTATTTGGACTTTGATAGGACTTGAATCGACAAGTTTAAATGTTTCTATAGAACAGATTCAGCGAGAATTCTAATGCACGAGTCATTGCAACACTGAGCACAATATTTTTAGCGAAATGTTCAGGAAAATCCTTGTTTCTGTTGAATGTGATGCAGTAATTAAGTAGAGATAACCAATGCGTTTATATATCTTCTATTTGAAATCGAGTGTGTTTCCGGCACATTATTCTTTACATCAGAGTTACTGATTAAATGTCAAAACGCCTCCACTCCATCTCAAAAATAAGTATAACTCTAATCCTCCGTTGCAATATTGTTAGCAAGAGGAAACTAAGTGCTGGAATAAAACCGCGAATATGTAGATAACGTTTCGGGATATCTCAATTGTACCTTCGATTCCTCTGGAAATGTCATAAGCAAAGCCATCAACTGTTTTTGGATGAGGCCCGAACTCACAACCTCGGCTTTTCTCCGGGGCTTGCACTACCATATAAGTACTGCGCCCTATCCGATTCCATCGCTAGGGTTGCGTGTGGATGCTGTGTGGTATTAATGCTCCCATTATGCAGCTGCCTGTTCCACCTGTCTTATCATTCCTCCCCGAAAAATCTTTCGAGGCTGAGGGTCAATTGATATTTTGAAGATTCACATTGATCGATTTTTGTTGGGCAAGGATACAAACATTTATGGAATCATCGCAGGCAAATGGAATTAAGAATTAGTCAGTTAAAAGTGACAGAAACAGAAAGAGCTGCAAACAAACGTTGCATTTTATTCATATTTAACAGCAACAATATCCGTGCTGTGCGCAATTATGCTGTGGTCATAGAAAAACTCCCTAAACTTCCGTGGCTTTTCTGTGGCTCTCTTTCCGCTCTTCCCTTCCTCCTGCACGCTGCCAGTTTTTAAACCTTGTTTTAAACGTTGCTCTGGGAAGGGCATTCTACAGTCTCAGAACCATCTCTACCGTTTCATTGTTTAATTTCTATGTTTATTAATTAAGAAACTCCTTGAGCTACAATGGTAGTGCTTGCGACAACGTAATAAAAAGCGGCTTTTTGGAAACACGTTGTGATCATAGTTTGGTTTTGTACAAAATTTAACCTATTCTGTTCGATGGACTGTTATTTTGACAATAAACTATATCTTGTTATAAATGTTGGCTCTTTCGTTCCGTAGTGTCAGATGACGAACTGTTTGATGCCCTCATTTATTTCATGTCGGGAATAGACACGGGTATTCATTCAGAAATAACCCACAGATTGTTGCTGAGGTGACCGCAGTGAGAGTGACAGACAGCAGCGGGGCATATGGCGGAATCGACAAGAGAGATGGATAAATACAAAACAGCCACAGACTCTGAAAAGTACAAACATCACAAATAAGAGCATTGGCTGCTGTAGGTGAGGCTCGAACTCACAACCTCTGCATTTCCCGGGCCCGTAATTTCATAGAAGTACGGCACGCTAACCAATTGCGCCACGGTATCTGCACAAGTTGTGGTCTCGGTGTTCCCATCATACAAGCAAGAAGAACACGATTCATCGAATCATTCAGCACAGAAGGAAGCTTTTCATCCCATCGTGTCTGTGCCGGTTCTCTGCATGAAGCCTTCAGTTATTGAGACTCCATAAATTTTCGCCATAGACGTGTTTTATTTTTGGGTGTAATGTTTTGTTATTTCTCATGAATTTGGATGTCCATGCAGGAAATGTATAAATATATTTGTGCATCTATCTGTGAGATGTAAATAAAATTGTGTGGAACCTTGATAATCAAATTATTTGTGTTCATCTCTGTGTTATTATAAATGTATTTGTTTTATGTCTGTTTTCTTTATGAATTTATCTCCAAGTATCTCGATGCTATAATTATATTTACGTTTATTTGCGAGTTGTTTACAAGTAACATAGATACAAATATATACACAGTAAATACATTCATAACAAGCACAGTTTATCCATAATACTATTATAAATAACGTTGTAGTATTCATATACATAAACACTGAAACAGATATACAAAATATATTTATATCCTACAGAACAAATTATAAATTAACACAGAGACACCAAAATATATTTAGAGCTATCACTGATCAAAGAACATTTTACTACCTACAGTGTTCAGCAAATTCTGCTGTGCCTGTGTTTCCTGTGCATATGCTCGGTGTAAGGGAAAGTTTGGCTGTGCCGTGGTATATCGTTTCACAAGGATGGGCTGAAATGCGCTGTCTGAGGCCACGTTCACTGCAATATTTGATATCTAGTAATCATCTGGACTTATGTATAAAGGCATAATTACAACATCTACAGATGTTTCAGCCTGGTACACAAATCCACTGCCAAATTAGTTCAACCACTCACCAGCCCCAGTTGTTTAACTTCCCATGACGAATTTGGTCCAATCTCTGTGGATGTACAACCGGACCTACTGCAACAGGTCCCTCCTCCGCCAGAACTGGTCCCAATGCCCCAGCATTCAGTAGTCCAACTTTGTGCACCGTTTATCCAGACGCACGTTGCTACTTCTAAATTCAATAGCGCGGGGCACTGGGAATAATCCATAGAATACCTTTGTGGTCCTGCTCATTAATTTCCTCAATTGCACCTCAAACTCTGACTGGAGGAACTCATCCCCTTGTTTCCTTATGTCATTGGTTAGCACATAGATAACGGCTTATGCTGCTCCCCTTCACCCCGAAAAATGTTTTGCACCCACTCAGTGATGTTCTTTAGCTGGCAGCAGGGAGGATACACACCACGTATGACTCACGTTTGCCGTTGCAGTATGGTACTAAATTTCGAATCCCCAATGACGTTAACTTATGTCACTTTTTAGTTTCAAAAGCAAAGGAATGCGAATCCTGTCAATCTGAAATTAAATCAGAAAATGTTGGATATACTCAGCCAGTCAGGCAGCATCTCTGCAAAGATTTCTGATGACGGGGTCGTGATTAAATGTCATTCACGTGATGCCGTCCGAGGAATTTGAATCCCTCCCTCTTGCACCACTGCTCAAGCCACGTATTTATTCTAACTATCCTGCTCCCTCTACTCTGATTAGAACGTGGCACTGGTAGCAATCCAGAGATTACTACCTTTGAGGAACTACTTTTTAATTTAACTCTTAGCTCCCTAAATTCAGCTTGTAGGACCTCTTCCCACTTCTTACCTATATCTTGGTACCTACATGTGCCGCGACAACTGGCTGTTCACCCTCCCTCTCCGGAATGCTCTGCAGCCGCTCCGAGATATCCTTCACCCTTGCACCAGGGTGCCTTTCCCTTGCAAGACATCTCCCCCGACAGTATCCAAAACGGTATATCTGTTTTGGTGGGAGATGACCACAGGGGACTCCTGCACTACCTTCCTGCTATTGCCTTGTCTCTTGATCACCAAATCACTATCTGTCCAAACCTTACCTGCGATGTGACCAACTCACGAAATGTGCTATCCACAAAATTCTCAGCATCGCGCATTCTCCACAGTGAGTCCATCCGCCGCTCCAGTGCCGTCATGTGGTCTGTCAGGAGCTGCAGCTGGACACACTTCCCGCACACATAGTAGCCAGGCCTGACTTCCTACCTAGCACAGGAGGAGCATGACACGGGTCCGAGCTCTACTGCCATAACTTAACCCTTAAATTAATTTACTTACTAAAATTTACTTAACCACCAAACAGCTACTTAGTAGTTCGCTGCCAAATAAACCAATCTAAAATTCAGTCTAAAAGAGAGTTATACTTACCAGTCGAACATCCAACCACTTATCCACTTGGCTGTGACGTCACCCCTTGTTTTCGCACCCCTCTATCTTTGTCTGCAACTGGTTGGCCTGGTGTCTGGTCCTCCGTCTCCAACTCTCGCCCTCCTTATCAGCTGCTCTAATGTCAGCACTGGTAGGAAAAACAAGCCAAAACAGCACCGGCCTGATAAGTACTCTTAAGGTAATACCTGTTGACTAGCGAGATGGACGCGGGGGCTCGATCACTAACTGCCTCGTGCTCCTATTCAGTACATCTCTGACTGGAGTAAGAATAAAACGGGGAAGGTGGCTCGACCGTGGCTAAAAAGGGAAATTAAGGATAGTGTTAAAAGCAAGGAAGACGCAAATACATTAGATAAAATATGTAACAAACCTGAGGAATGGGAGAAATTTAGAATTCAATATAGGAGGACTAAGGGTTTAATTAAGAGGGGGAAATAGTGTACGAGAGGAAGATTGCAGGGAACAAAATACTGACTGCAAAAGCTTCTACAAATATGTGAAGAGAAAAAGATTAGTGAAGACAAAAGTAGGTACCTTGCAGTAGGATTCAGGTGAGTTTATAAAAGGGGAACAAAGAAATGGCAGACCAATTGAACAAATACTTCGGTTCTGTATTCACGAAGGAAGACACACATAACCTCGCGAATGTACTAGGGGACAGTCGGTCTCGTGAGAAGGAGGAACTGAAAGATATCCTTCTCAGGCAGGAAACTGTGTTCGGGAAATTGATGGAATCGAATGCTGATAAATCCCCGGGGCCTGATAGTCTGCATTCCAGGGTACTTAAGGAAGTAGTCCAAGAAATAGTGGATGCATTGGTGATCATTTTCCAACAATCTATAGAATCTGGATCAGTTCCTATGGACTGAGGGTAGCAAATGTAACACCACTTATTAAAAAAAGGATGGAGAGAGTAAACGGGTAATTAGACACTGGTTAGCCTGACTTCAGTAGTGGGGAAAATGTTGGAATCAATCATTAAGGAAGAAATAGCAGCACATTTGGAAAGCAGTGACAGGATCGGTCCAAGTCAGCATGGATTTATGAAAGCGAAATTATGCTTGACGAATCTTCTGGAATTTTTGGAGGATGTAACAAGCTGAGTAGACAAAGGAGAAACAGTGGACGTGGTGTATTTCGACTTAGAAAAGGTTTTGACAAGGTCCCGCGCAGGAGATTGGTGTGCAAAATCAAAGCACATGGTATTCGGGGAAATGCACTGACGTGGACAGAGAACTGGTCGGCAGACAGGAAGCAGAGTGTCGAGATGAACGGGCACTTTTCAGAATAGCAGGCAGTGACTCGTTGAGTGCCACAGGGCTCAGTGTTGGGACCCCGGCTCTTTAAAATATACATTAACGATTTGGATGAAGGAATTGAGTGTAATATCTCCAAGTTTGCAGGTGACACTGAACAGGATGGCGGTGTGAGTTGTGAGGGGGATGATAAGAGGCTGCAGGGTGACTTG
The DNA here is from genome assembly GCF_044704955.1 of Pristiophorus japonicus. Lineage (NCBI taxonomy): Eukaryota > Metazoa > Chordata > Chondrichthyes > Pristiophoridae > Pristiophorus > Pristiophorus japonicus. The sequence goes on along the minus strand of NW_027254531.1, from coordinate 3,897,647 downwards.
GACAGGTTAGGTCAGTGGTAAAATGGATGGCAGATGCAGTATAATGTGGATAAATTTGATGTTATCCATTTTTGGGGGCAAAAACACGAAGGCAGAATATTATCTGAATTGTGGCACAATAGGAAAATGGGAGGTGCAATGAGCCCTGGGTGTCATGGCTCATCAGTCATTGAAGGTTGGCATGCTGGTACAACAGGCTGTGAAGAAGGCAAATGGAATGTTGGACTTCATAGCTCGGGGATTTGAGTATAGGAGCTGGGAGGTCTTATTGCAGTTTTGCAGGTCTTAATGGGTCCTCACCGGGAATATTCTGTTCAGTTTTGGTCTCCTAATCTGAGGAAGGACGTTCTTGCTATTGAGCCAGTGCAGCGAAGGTTCACCAGATTAATTCCAGGGATGGCTGGACTGCCATATGTGGAGGAACTGGATCAACGTGAACTTCATTCACTGGAGTTTAGAAGGATGAGAGGGGTTCTCATAGAAACATGAAAGATTCTGACGGGACTGGACAGGTTAGATGCGGCGAGAATGTTCCCGATATTGGGGAAGTCTAGAACCAGGGGACATAGTCTTAGGATAAGGGGAAGGCCTTATAGGACTGAGATGAGGAGAAACTTCTTCACTCAGCGAGTTGTTAATCTATGGAATTCCCTGCCGCAGAGATTTGTTGATGTCAGTTCAGTGGATATATTCAAGGGGGAGTTAGATGTGACCCTTATGGCTCAGGGGTTCAAAGCGTATGGAGATTAAGCAGGAAAGAGGTACTGTTTTAATGATCAGCCATTGAACGGCGGTGCACGCTCGAAGGGCCGAATGACCTACTCCTGCACCTTATTCTATGTTTCTATGTTTCTATGTCTTCTGGTCAACCACTCCCGCTCTACCTGCACACTCCTAAGCTGCAGGGTGACCACCTCTAGAAGAGAATTGGGTAAATAATTGATGGCGAACAGTTTGCACGGCTCTGGGGAAAGTGTGTAATTTTATGCTTCTGAAAACCTCAGTTCACTGTTTTAATTCTCGGCCGTGCCCGCAGGGATTTTCCGACATTTAATGTACTTTTTCACTTTTTCCCTCTCTATGATTCATTATATTTCTCTCTGAGTATGACTTTTTTTTCATCTATCAATCTCGCTTTATGTCTAACTCAGTTGCAGTGAATTTCTGTAAGCTTTTCTCATTGGGGATTTGTTTATCCGTTCTAATATAACTTTCCCTCTGTTACACTTTCCATCACTCCCCACATCAATTTACTCCGCAGCTTATGAGTTATCCCTTTAAGCGCTGCTTCAATCTGAGCTTGCTGATACTGGGTGGTTGACGTGGATTTTAACATTATTCATTCCAAAATGTTCAGTGTTGACGGGAAGATTACATGTTCTGTGGGTTAAAGCAAGGGGGTTTGTTGTCGAGTTATGGACGATCATTTCAATGCGTTATTTGCCTAAGTGCTGTGCTTTTGAGATTCAGATTTTCACCATCCACAGTTAAACACCAGGTATATATCCTCCCACGTTTGCAGAGTATGCAGATGTGTAGTTTGCTCAGCGCTGAAAACTAAATTTTGAGTCTGCAAGTGATGTGACGAATTTTCAAGCACTGCACAGCAGCGTGTTCATCACCAGGATGGCTGAGTTGTTAAGGTGTTGGAATTAAAATCCAACTGATGTGTGTCTGCGTGTGTTCCAACCCACTCCAAGTAAATGTTCAACCAACTGGTTTGCCAATTAGACTTAATGCTTGTTTGTTTTGAAAGCGTGGAAGCGGTCCATAATCTCTGCACATCATATATTTATAATTCACCCTTCACGACAACGTTTCTCTCATTATAATAGGTGTTCTGCCAATTGACTAAACATAGGAACAGGATTACGCCATTCCGCCCCTTGTACCTATTGGCCATTCCATTAATTCTTGGCTGAGCTCTATCTTAACTCGATCCATCTGCATTGGCTCCACATCATGAAAACCAGTGTCTAGGTAAAACTATCGATCTAAAATTACCAGTTTTAATTGAGATTGCATATCCTGCTTTTTGTAGAAGATAAATCCACCACCCTTTGCGTGAAGAAGATTTTCTTAACTTCTCAACAGAATGGCATGTCTCTGATTTTAACATTATGTCCCCTTGTCGTAAACTGCCCCACGAACGGTGAAAAAAGCTTTATCTCTATCTATCTTATCAATTCTTTTCAAAACCTTAAAAACCTCAATGAAATCAACACTTAACCTTCTATATTCCAGGGGGTATAGACCTAGTTTATGTATCCTCACCTCATAATTTAACTTGTGGCACCCTGGTAACATTCTCGTGAATATGAACTGTGCACCTTCCACGTCCAATCTATAATTTCTAAGGGGCCGTGCCCATAAAGGGACTAGATATAATGGAGAGAAACGGATTATTTCCCTTAGCAGAGGGCTCAACAACCAGGGGGCATACATTTATAATAATTGTAGAAGGTTTACAGGAGATTAGATGGGAAATTTTCACAGGCAGAGAGTTGTAGTTGTCTAAAACGCAATACCTGAAAAGGTGGTAGAGGCAGAAAGCTTTAGCACCTTTAAAAATATTTGGATATGCAACTGAAGTGCCATAACATGCAGGGTTATGGACCTAGAGCTGGGAAGTGGGATTAGGCTGGATAACCGTGGCACGGACAGGATGGGCCGGAATAGCCTACTTCCATGCTGTAAACTTCTATGACCTATTATATTCTAGAACTTAGAGTACTCCAGATATAGTCTAACTACTTCTCTGTACAGTTGAAGAAAAACTTGCACTGCTTTATAGTCCAACCCCTTGTTATAAAGCCGAACATGCCATTAGTTGTTTCGAATATATTTGTAACTTGCTACTGCACGTTAGCGGGATGGGCACTAGGACTCCAAACCACTTTGGAACTCCATCCCTCCGAGCTGTGCTCCATTTAATTCGTACTCGGATCTAAACTATGTGATCTAAAATGGACGACCACACAATTACCTGTTTGGAAACTATCTGCCACTGAATCATCCATTCACTTAATCTATCAATATATCTTTACAAGTAACGCCTAAGTAACTTAATATATCATAAATATTTGCATCATCTGCAAACGGGGATATATGGCTGCCTGTTGTGCCTTCTTAATCTTTAAGAAATATCGAATGAAACATTTTTTTAACACTGACAGTTTAAAACGTGCCATGTTTTGAAGCCCTGGTAGGGTCTGTGGGAAGAGTAAGATTTCAGGTCGATGACACATGTGATCCTTCAAATATACATCATGCAACTGTACGCTGTTTTCAAACAGTAAAAGCACGGGCTTGCATTCCGTAGCATCTTTCAGAACATAGAATGACCCAGTTGCTCGCCGTTGCTCAGTTTGAATTCCAGCAATACCGCCAGCCTCCAGACATCATTACAGACTTGGTCCAAATATGGCCAAAAGTGATTAATTCTAAAATGAAGCGAGAGTGATTGTCGTTGACATCAAAGCAGCATTTAACCGAATGCTGCATCAAGGAAGTTTCTAACGGTGAAGTTATTGCGGGGTTAATCTCCACTACTGGAGACATACCTAGACTAAAAGAAGATGGTTGTGGTTGTTCGACGCCAATCATCTCAGCCCAGGATATCGCTGCAGGAGTTCATCATTACCTGCTTCATTAATGACCTGCCCACCATCATAAGGTCAGAAGTGGGCATGATTGCTGAAGATTGTATTTTACAGCTCGAGTATCAAATCCTCAGAAAATGAACCATAAAATATATCGCCTCTCCACTATTGTGGCTGGATCAAAATCTTGGAACACCTTCTACTAAGCAGCACATTCGTAGTACCATCACCTCAGTGACATAATCATAGAACCATAGCAATTTACAGCACAGAAGAAAACCATTTAGCTCATCTCATCCTTGCTGGTGGACAAAGCACTACCCTGCCAAATTCAATTTCTAGCTCTTGGACCGTAGCCATCAAGTTCATATCCAAGTACTGCAGTGGTCCACGAAGTTTGTTCATCACTAACTTCTCGAACGCAATTAGGGATGGGCAAGATCCCATCGTTGGTGTGATACAGATATGTGCAGGACACGAAAGAGCATTCCCCCACCTCTTAGAATCATAGAATTATAGAAATTTGCCGCAGAGAAGGAGGGCATTCGGCCCATCCTGTCTCCGCCAATCGAAAGAGCAATCCAGCCTAATCCCTCGTCCCAGCTCTTGATCTGTTGCAGATTAGGGTCATTCAATCCATCTGCAAGTACTGCTGAAATGTGATGAGGGATTGTGTCTCGACCAACTTTTCAGTCAGTGAGTTCCAGACCCAAATTCATTCTGGGCGAAAAAATTTCTCCTCGACTCCCGTGTAATTCGTTTACCAATTATTTTAAATCTATGCCCCCTGATTATTGACGTCTCTGCTCAGGGGCATATGTGTTTCTTATCCCGGCCCCTCATAACATTATACAGCTCAATTATGTCACCAATTCTCCTCATCTGTTCCGACGAAAACAACCCCAATCTTTCCCCACAACCAAATCTATCCAGTCCGGGAAAAAGCCAGAGGAGAACAGAGGAAACACATGGAAGTGGAGGAGAATTGTTTGTTTTAAAGCTGTGAGTGTGGTGATCTGTAATGCACTGCCTGACAGGGTGGTGAGTCATAGAGTCATCGATTCATAAAATTGTTACAGCATGGACGAAGGCAATTCGGCCGATCGAGCTCATGCTGACTCTCAGTTAGTCTCAACTCCCTGTCACTTCCCCGTAGCTCTGCAGATTCAATAGTAACCAACAAAATGGAATTGGATAAATGCTTGAAGAGGCTCATTTTGCAGGGCGTTGTGGAAAGATCTGGGACTAATTGGATAGCTCGTTCAAGAGTACGATGGTCCAAGTACGCTCCATCGGTAATGCATGATGTTATGAAATGTTTTATGATAGTTTCATCTAAATGACGCTAATCATTTGCCCGTTCAGCAATCCCACTTCATTTATTTGTATATGCATCTGTGCTTGAACAACCTAATTGAAATGATGTGCAATTCGCTAGCAATGTGACGCAAGTCATACAGTTGATGAGAGTGCGGTGGCCAAGTGGTTAGTCTTCGGTTTCATAAATTGAAGATCATAGGTTCGGCGGCTATTGAGATTGTATCACATTAAATGTGACATTATAAAGCTTTTTCCATTTTAACTATCAAAACACTTCATAATTTTGAACTAATGTCATAAATCGCCAATTAACGTTTTCTATCCTAAGGAGAAAAATTCCAGCTTCTCCACTTTCTTCGTATAAATGAAGTCCCCAACTCTGGCAGTATTCTAGTAAATCTATTCTGCACCCTCTCCAAGGGCTTGACTTCTTCCCTACAGCGTGTTGCCCACAACTGAACGCAATATTCCAGCTAAGACCTCATAAGTGTTTTATAATTGCTTGGCATAACTTCCTTGTTTTTATACTCTATTCGGCTATTAAAAAAGGAAAAGTTCCCATGTCTTCCAGATCCTGCCCCCTCTTTAGAAGTGTACGATTTAGAGCTGGTTCATACAAAACAGGGAGAGCATTCTGACCGGTTTTGGGATCATTGATCTCCAGAGGCAGATGCTTAATAGGGGGTTTAAATGTTCATGGATAAATCTGGGCCCGTTAAAATTGTAACATTATTTCATGTTGCCTCTCATCATCACATCAAAGTGTATCACTTCACACTTCTCTGTGTTAACTTACATCTGCTATGTGTCTGTTCATTTCACCAGTCGGTTATGTTCTTACTCCCTCTTTGTAGAACTTACTATCTGAGTTCTGCCCCTTTGATTTTCTTTGTAGCTTTCCCATTCACCAGGATCTGTGCTATTTTTTTATTTGTGTATGCTTTTACTTTAGTTTAATGTGGCCCCTTATCGTCCATGCCTATTTTCTTTGGCCCCCAGGGGTATACCCTGATTCTGTATCACTTTTAATTATTTTAACACCTCATATCATTCTCCCCATTAACAGATTTTCCCAGGTTATTGTGGACAGTCCCTGTCTCAGCCCCTTAAAGTCGGTCTTACCGAAATCTGGAATGGTAGTTATTTTTTCTCGTTTCTCCCTGTCAAATGTTATGTTGAAGTCGATCATGTTTTGATTGCTATTAAATACATTTTCACTTACCCTTAGGCTGTTGAATAAATCCTGCTCGTTACTCATTACTAAATGTAAATTGTAATGCCCCTTGTTTGTGATGGAACATATTGTTGAAGAACTAGCCCGGAATACACTCAATAAATTGACAATTTTTCTAACAGGTGCTAGTCAGATTATCCCAATACATATGAAAATGTAAGTCCTCTATTAAAACCACACTGTCTGGACTACACGCTTGTCTAATCTCAACATTTATATATTCCAGTACTTCACAGCTGCGACTAGAGGGCCTATACACAACTCCTACTATTGTCTTAAATCCTTTCCTTTCTCTCAATTCTACCCATAAAGTCTCCACGTCTGGCTTACCTGTAGTTAGATCCTCGCTTGGAACTGAATCATAGAATCATAGTTATTTACAGCACGGAAGATGGATATTTCGACCAATCCGTTCAACGTCGGCCAACAAAGAGCTTTCCAGCGGAATCCCGTGTTCCAGCTTTTGGGCTGTAGCCCTGTAGGTTATTGCACTTCAATGCAAATCCAAGCGCGTTTCAAATGTGGTTTGGGTTTCCGCCTCTACCACACTTTCAGGCAGTGAGTTCCAGACTCCCAACTTGCTCTGGTTGAAGACATTTCCAGTCAAATCCCCTCTAAACTTGCTACCAATGATTTTAAATCGATGTTCCCTCGTTGTTGACCATTCTGCTCAGAAAAATAGGTCCTTCCTATCCACTCTCTCTCGGCCCCTCATAATTTTGAACACATCAATAATGATTCCCCTCAGCTGCCTATATTCCAATGGAATAAAACCCAGCCTATCGAATCATTACTCATAGCTAAAATTTTCCAGTCCAGTCAACATCCTCGTAAATCTCTTTTGCACCCTCTCTAGCGCAATTGCATCGTTCCTGTAATGATGTGTATGCAGTATTCTAGTTATTGCCCAAATAATATTTTATATAACTCTAGCATAACTTCACTGCTCTTGTACAATATACCTCGGCTAATAAAGGTAAATATGCCGCATGCCTTCTGAACTAGCACGTTTTCTTTGAAACCATAAACAGGGAGGCAATGATGTAAATATTAAAACAATAACAACTTGCATTTATGTAGCGCCTTTAAGACGTCACAGGGCGCTCCACGAAAGCTTAAGACAAATCAAATACCGCTGAAAACGAGCCACATAAAAGAGAAATTACGGCAGATGCCCTAAAGCTTCGTCAATGAGATCGATTTTAAGTAGCATCAATCTTGAAACACCCTTAGCCAGGAATATTAATCAGTGTTATTTCCTCCAGGTCTAAACGTTGTGAGAAGTTGGCTTTTGAATTGGACTCATGGGTGTCGAAATCATACGATTACATAGGATATTCAATGCAAAACAGGCTATTAGGCCCAACCTGTCAATATCGACCTTTGTGGTCCACTGGAGCATTCACCCCTCTTTCCGCATCCAGCACTATCAGCATAGCCCTACATTCAGCTCTCCTTCATATGTTTATTCGACCGCTCCTTACATGCATCTATAACATTTCATTCAACCATTCTGGTGGTAGCGAGTTTTAAATTCTTACTACTCTGTGGCGAAAGAAGATTCTTCTTAATGCCCAATTTGATTTGTTGCTGATTTTTCTTATATTGATGGTCTCTAGTAATACTCTTCCCCACAAGTAAAAACACTGTGTAACTAGTCTATCAAAACCTTTCAAGATATTAAGGAGCTCTATTAGTTCACCACTCAGACTTCTTGTTTCACGACAAAATAAATTGAGCCTGTCGATTCTTTCCTGATAATATACCATCTTCTCCGCACCCTATCCAGTGCCTTGCTTATCTTCTTTCATAATATGGCGACCAGAATTGCACACAGTACGCCGAATGTGGTCAAACTGGAGAGAGTTCTGCATTGGTCGGTTTTAAAACGGCGTGTCCAGCTGCCTGGTCTAATTAAAAGGGGCCCGCACCTCATCTTTTGAGGAGACATTTCACTACCATCCTGTCGTAACTGAAGGCCGTTTGCTTACAGAAGCTGATTGTACATTTTCAACATTTTCGATATGGGCAGGACAGGTCGTGAAGGGGATGTTTTGCAGCGTATTTCTGTATGGATGCAAAAAGCCTGAAATGGAATAGCTAAGTTGTGCTAGATGGCAGCCGAGAGGTTAAGGCGATGGACTGCTCATCGATTGTGCGCATTTTCTATGTTGAGCGTTTGTTGCTGATAAACCTTCCAAGCATTTGATTGAATATTACATAAATTAAGCTTTGAATCTAAATCTCCAAAAAAACTGTCATTTCCTGAAAAAATACCTTATCCATTAAGCTGCGCACTCACTGACAAAGTCACGGTGATTTCTTATATTTTCTTGATATGCCAACTGAATTTACTGACTGGAGGAATTGTATTAACTCCACGTGATCGGCTCGGCTCATCCTTGGGTCGAATTGCGATTGGTGCGAGCAAATCCTGCAGCAAAATCTGAAACTGAGTCATTACTGTTCTTTAAGGAACGAAAAATGCCCCCTACAGGTCCTGCTATAAAGTGGGCACAGTCCCATCCAACTCTCATGATGCTTAATCACCTCTTAGCGGGACTGGAGAACAATTTTCAAGAAGGAGGCTCGTGGTCTGCTCAGCAGAAAGTCAATGTTCTGCATGTTCTTTCTGACAGCTTTCCAATTGGACACAGGCATCCAACTGCCGTGCGAGCATTGCTGACTATTCCTAGTCAACAATATTGGAATGTGTTTACAAAACTAATTTTGAATATGTGACCTGTATTATGAAGTAAATTTTGCAGCATTAATAGCTTTATATTGTCGTCTGTCTCGCTATCCTCATAATGTACACTCTACATTAAGATATCTATAATCGGTGCTGCTTTATTTCACTGTGAGCGTGAAGGGACATATCTGTGAAGATATTTGCCCCGAATTTACACCATTCTGTCCGATAGTCCACGTCTTTCTTTACCCATTCCTACCCTTTTTGCAGGTTAGATCAGCCCAGGCCGTCCATTGAAGCCTGAGAACTTAATCAGCGAAAAGCAGAGAAATACAAGAGGCAGAGATAGGGAGAGATAGAAAGATGAATGCGAAGGCAATTACAGAAAAGGTCATTGCATCTTGAGCGGAAATCCTTTTGCTCTCTTGAAATGTTGTAAAAGCGTAAAAGATAATTGGGTGACAGTATAAACGTGCTTCGCTCCCTGGCGATCTCTCAGGCTCTGAGAGAGGGAAATGTAGCCCGCAGCTGGAGCTCTTATTTATTCGAGCAATGAATGGAGCTTTAAACAGTGTAGTGGCGAGCAGGTAAACTTGAGTGTATATCAGGCCCAAAACATTGAACCTTCCGGCTATCACAGACAGTTTCGGTTTGCTGCAGACTTTCACTTTCCAGCCTCGGAATCAGCCAACCCTGTTGCAGGGCTATGGGGAAAGAACGGGGGATTGGGACTAGCTGAGAGCTGGCACGCTCTCGATGGGAAGAATGGCCTCCTGCTTTGCGGTAACCATTCAATTAATTTACGATTGGACTTTGATAGGACTCGAATCGACAAGTTTGAATGTTTCTATCGAACAGAATCAGCGAGAAGTCCAATGCACGAGCCATTGCAACATTGAGCACAACATTATTAACGAAATCCTTGTTTCTGTTGAATATGGTGCAGGAATTATGTGGAGATAACCAATGCGTTTACATATCATCTCTGTGAAATCGAGTGTGTTTCTGGCACATTATTCTTTACATCAGAGTTCTTCATTAAATGTCAAAACGCCTCCACTCCATCCCATAAATTATTACAATTCTCATCCTCCGTTGCAATATTGTTAGCATGAGGAAAATAAGTGCTGGAATAAAACAGTGAATATGTAGATAACGTTTGGGGATACAGCAATTGTACCTTCGATTCCTGTGGAAATGTTACAAGCAAAATTATCAGTTGTTTTAGGTGAGGCTCGAACTCACAACATCGACTATTCCGGGGCTGATACGATCATATAAGTACTGCGTGCTATCCAAGTCCACCTCTGCATGTGTGCGGATGTTGTGTGGTATTAATGCTTCCATCATACAGCTGCCGATTCCACCTGTCTTATAATTCCTCCCCTAAAAATCTATCGTGGCTTGGGGTAATTGACATTTTCAAGTTTCACAATGATAGATTTTTGTTAGGCAATGATACGAAGACTTATAGAAACATAGAAACATAGAAAATAGGTGCAGGAGTAGGCCATTCTGCCCATCTGGCCTGCACCGCCATTAAATGAGTTCATGGCTGAACATGCAACTTCAGTACCCCATTCCTGCTTTCTCGCCATACCCCTTGATCCCCTAGTAGTAAGGACTTTATCAAACTCCTTTTTGAATATATTTAGTGAATTGGCCTCAACAACTTTCTGTGGTAGAGAATTCCACAGGTTCACCACTCTCTGGGTGAAGATGTTTCTCCTCATCTCGGTCTTAAATGGCTTACCCCTTATCCTTAGACTGTGTCCCCTGGTTCTGGACTCCGCCAACATAGGGAACATTCTTCCTGCATCTAACCTGTGTAAACCCATCAGAATTTTAAAGTTTCCTAAGAGGTCCCCTCTCATTCTTCTGAACTCCAGTGAATACAAGCCCAGTTGACCCAGTCTTTCTTGATAGGTCAGTCCCACCTTGATGGGAATCAGTCTGGTGAACCTTCGCTGCACTCCCTCAATAGCAACAATGTCCTTCCTCAGGTTAGGAGACCAAAACTGTACACAATACTCCAGGTGTGGCCTAACCAATGCCCTGTTAAACTGTAGCAACACCTCCCTGCCCCTGTACTCAAATCCCCTCGCTATGAAGGCCAACATGCCATTTGCTTTCTGAACCGCCTGCTGCACCTGCATTCCAAACTTCATGACACCCAGGTCTCGTTGCACCTCCACTTTTCCGAATCTGTCACCATTCAGATAACAGTCTGTCTCTCTGCATTTACCACCAAAGTGGATATCCTCACATTTATCCACATTATACTTCATCTGCCATGCATTTGCCCACTCACCTAACCTATCCATGTCGCTCTGCAGCCTCATAGCATCCTCCTCGCAGCTCGCACTGCCACCCAACTTAGTGTCATCCGCAAATTTAGAGATACTACATTTAATTCCCTCATCTAAATCATGTATGTACAGTGTAAACAGCTGGGGCCCCAGCACAGAACCTTGAGGTACCCCACTAGTCACGGCCTGCCATTCTGAAAAGTACCTATTTACTCCTACTCTTTGCTTCCTGTCTGACAACCAGTTCTCAATCCATGTCAGCACACTACCCCAAATCCCTTGTGCTTTAACTTTGCACATTAATCTCTTGTGTGGGACCTTATCGAAACCCTTCTGAAAGACCAAAAAGACCACATCAACTGGTTCTCCCTTGTCCATTCCACTGGAAACATCCTCAAAAAATTCCAGAAGATTTGTCAAGCATGATTTCCCTTTCACAAATCCATGCTGACTTGGACCTATCATGTCACCTCTTTCCAAATGCGCTGCTATTACATGCTTAATAATTGATTCCATTATTTTACCCACTACCGATGTCAGGCTGACCTTCTATAATTCCCTGTTTTCTCTCTCCCTTCTTTTTTAAAAGTGGGGTTACATTGGCTACCCTCCCCTCCATAGGAACTGCTCCAGAATCAATGGAATGTTGGAAAATGACTGTCAATGCATTGGCTATTTCGAAGGCCATTTCCTTAAGTACTCTGGGATGCAGTCCATCAGGCCCTGGGAATTTATCGGCCTTCAATCCCATCGATTTCCCCAACACAATATCACGACTAATAATGATTTCCCTCAGTTCCTCCTCCTTATTAGATACTCTGACCACTTTTATATCGGGAAGGTTGTTTGTGTCCTCCTTCGTGAATACTGAACCAAAGTACTTGTTCAATTGGTCCGCCATTTCTTTGTTCCCCGTTATGAATTCCCCTGATTCTGACTGCAGGTGACCTACGTTTGTCTTTACTAACCTTTTTCTCTTTTCATATCTATAGAAACTTTTACAATCCGTCATAATGTTCCCTGGAATCATCGCAGGCAAATGGAGTTATGACATAGTTAGTTAAAATGCGGAGCATGATTGAATGGCTGAATATCCACCTCCTGTTTATATTTTCCTATGAATGTAGCAGGTAAGAAATAGAAAGACCTGCAAACAAACATTGCATTTTATTCATATTTAACAGCAACAAAATCTGTGCCATGCCCAACTATGCTGTGGTCAGAAAAAAGCTCCCTAAGCTTCGGAAACTACCGTGGCTTTTCTGTGGCTCTCTTTCCTCTCTTCCCTTCCTCCTACACGCTGCCAGTTTTTAAACATTGTTTTAAATGTTGCTCTGGGCAGGGGCATTCGACAGTCTTGGAACCCTCTCTACCGTTTCATTGCTTGATTTTTATGTTGATTAATTATGAAACTCTTTGAGCTACAATGGTAGCGCTTGCGACAATACATTAAAAGGCAGCTTATTGGAAACACGTTCTGATCATAGTTTGGTTTTTTGCACAATTGAACCTATATCGGTGTTAAATTTACAATAAACTATATCTTGTTATAAATGTTGGCTCATTAATTCCCTAGTGTCAGATGAGGAATTGTTTGATCCCCTCATTTATTTCATGTCGGGAACAGGCACGGGTATTCATTCAGAAATAACCCACAGATTGACACTATGATGACCGCAGCAAGAGACACAGACAGCACCAGAGAACATGGAGAAGAGACAAGAGAGATGGATAAATACAAAACGGCCTCACACTCTGAAATGTACAAATGTCACATGCAAACGCATCGGCTGCTCTCGGTGAGTCTCGAACTCACAACCTCGGCATTTCTCGTGTTTGATACTGTCATATAAGTACCGCACGCTAACCAATTGCGCCACTAGAGCTGCAGGTCTTGCTGTTTCAGTGCTCCCATCATGCATCTGCCTGTTCCACCTGACTTGCAAGAAAGAAAACAAAGAATCATCGAATCATTCAGCACAGAAGGAAACTATTCATCCCATCGTGTCTGTGCCGGATCTCTGCAATAAGCCTTCAATTATTGAGACTCCATAGATTTTCGCCATAGATGTGTTTTATTTTTGTGTGTAATGTTTTGTTATTTCTAATGAATTTTGGATGTCCTTGCGGGAAATTTAAAAGATATTTGTGCATCTATCTGTGACATGTAAATACAATTGTGTGGAACCTTGATAATCAAATTATTTGCGTATATCATTGCGTTTTTATAAATGTATTTGTTTTTATCTCTGTTTTCTTTCTGAATTTATCTCCAAGAATCTCTGTGCTGCAATTGTATTTACTTTTATTTGCGAGGTGTTTACAAGTAACATAGATACAAAGATAGACACAGAATATACATATATAACACACACAGGTGCTCCACAATTCAATTATAAATAACGTTGTTGCTTTCAAATACGTAAACGAACACAGATGTACAAAATATATGTATATCCCACAGAACAAATTGCTACTTAACATAGAGACATTAAAATATATTTAGAACTATCGCTGATCAAAGAACATTTTGCTCTCTGCGGTCCTCAGCAAATTCTGCTGTACCTGTTTTGCCTGTTGTGCTCGGTGTCAGGGAAGGTTTGTTCGGGCAGTGGGAAATCGTTTCCCATGGATGGGCTGCAATGCGCTGTCTGAGGCCACGTTCACTGCTATGTTTGATATATACTAATCATCTGGACTTGGGTATACAGTGCAAAATTACACCATCTACAGATGTTTCATCCTGATACACAAATCCACTGCCAAATTAGTTCAATCTCTCTCCGGACCCAGGAGTTAATCTACCCGCGAGTACTTTGGTCCAAGCTCTGTTGATGTCCAACCCGACCTACTGTAACAGGTCCGTCCTGCGCCAGAACTGGTCCCAATGTCCCAGGTTTCTGCAGCCCAACCTCGTGCACCGTTTCTTCGAAAGTCAATAGCGCGGGGCACTGGGATTAATCCATGGAATACCTTTGTGGTCCTGCTCATTAATTTCCTCAATTATACCTGAAACTCTGAATGAAGGAACTCATCCCCTTATCTCCTTATGTCTTGGTTAGCACATAGATCAGGGTTATGCTGATCCCCTTCACACCTCGAAATGTTCCTCACCACTCAGTGATGTTCTGTACCTGACAGCAGGGAGGATACACACCACGCACATCTCAAGTTTGCCGTTGAATAAATGCCCTGACATTCGAATCCTCAATGATGTCAAATTACATAACGTTTTAGTTTCAAAAGCAAAGTACTGCGAAGCCTGTAAATCTGAAATGACATCAGAAAATGTTGGATATATTCAGGCAGCATCTCTGGAAAGATTTCTGATGACGAGGTTGTGTTTAAATGTCATTGACGTGAAGCGTCAACAATGCAATCCAGATACTGCCCGATGTAATCCCAGTGCGCCAGTTTGCGGGTATTGAAACCAATCTGGATACCGCACATCAATCTGGGAGCTAAATTGATGTTGTTGTTCTTGTAAAGTCGCAACAGCAGAAGACTGCAATAAAATATCCAAGTCTTTAAGATAAATCATATGTTTCACAGTTAACAAAACGAGCCAGTTCCAAAAGACATTCAATCTTCAAAACGGTTAAATTGCGCGGTTAAATTTCCGGCATGTGTGCCAGGGCAAAACACAGGCTTTGGCTGTTTTTTTATAATTGCAGTTCAATGCTGTTGCGACTAGTTTACTTTGAACATTCTCCCTTTGAAGATTCTCACAGCAGCCGTCTGACTGGCTCACGAGTTCTCGGCCTCAACGTTTACTCACCCCTGTGGCGCCACCTAGTGGTTAGGTTGCTGCGCTCTCTTCTGGTCGGCACAGGTTCGATGCCCGTTCCGGGATTTATTAAATTAAAATGAAGCTTATTAAATTAATTTCATAACTCTCTGTGAAAGATGAATAATTATTGAAATCGCCATTGATAACTTGTCAGCACGCACCCGTCGAGGCCCCTCAAGTGCGCTTCTCAGAGCGCGATGTGCATGTGCCGAAAATCGGCACTGGGACAATCAAAATGGCTTTTGACAGATCCAACGCATCCCCGTGAGAAAGGTCTTTGCGGTCGGAGATTTGCACTATTTGCCCAACTCTTGCCTCGAAGATCTCCTTCAAAATCTTACGCCTGCTAAAGGTGACAGAGAGATGAACAGGCAGGGGGAGACAGTTATGTGCACGTCAGAGAAAGAGAGAGACAGACAGGGGGTTGTGATGGAGAGGAGACAGTCCGGAGAGACAGAATGCGAGACAGAAGGATTTTGAAAGAGACAGAGCGACAGAAGAGGGGGAGGGGTGAAAGAGTGAGTTAATTATGGTGGGGGTTATAGAGAGAGACAATACTGAGGGGAGGGGGCGGCTTGATAGACCGACAGGGTGAGAAAAGGTTGGAGACAAACTGGGGGGCTGGGAGATATGGTGGGAGACAAAGAGAGAGATAGACGTGGAAGACAGAAGGGTGTAGTCAGAAGTGGGAGAATAATGGAAGGGGGCAGTGCGTGACAGACAGGGGAGGCAGACAGGAAAAATTGACGGAACGCAGACAGAAACCGACAGAGAGGGGCAGACGGGGGTGAATGGTGGAAGTGGGAAGTGCTTGACAGACAGGGGAGGCAGAAACGGAAGACTGACGGAAGGCAGACAGAGAGCGATAGACAGGGGCAGACAGGGGTGAATGGTGGAAGGGGACAGTAATTGGCAGACAGGGGAGGCAGAAGTGTGTTAGCCAGAAAGATAACAGATTGGGCTGGGATAGAGAGTGAGAGTGAGAGAGTGAGAGCCGGTGGGGTGACGCAGTGAGTGAGAGAGAGAGGGGGTGAGACAGAAGTGTAAGGGACAGAGAAATGGAGGATTGGTTGAAACAATCGGGGCCAACAGGGCGAGTCGGCGAGAGATACAGAGTGGGCAGACAGCAACGGCAGACAGATGAGGAGACAGAGACAGAGAGAGAGGCATACAGAAGAGACAAGACCAGAAAGACAGAAGAGGAGGGAGAATGAAGAGACATACGGGGGATCAGATAGAGAGACAGATAAGGGTAGGGGCGTGGGGAGGGAGATAGAGGGATGGAGACAGGCGGTGGAAAAAGGCAGATGGCAAGACAGAGAGAGGCAGGTGGGGGAGAAGGAAGGCGGAGACAGACCGAGAGAGAGAACGAGAGAAACCTTCCGGTAGCAGAGTGGGAATATTACTGAACTAATCCAGTGGCCTGGACTAAAGGTCCCGAGATGTAAGTTCAAATCCTGCCACCACAGCTGAGGAATTTAGGTTCAGTTAATTACATCAATCTGGATTTAAAAAGCTAGTATCAAAACTGACCATGATACTACTGGATCGTCGCACCAATCCAGCTGGTTCACTAATGTCCTTTAAAGGATGAAATATACTGTCTTTTCCTGCTCTGGGCGAGACGTGACTCCAAATGCACAGCAATGTGGTTGACACTTCAATGCCCTCTACAATGGCCCAGCGAGACACTCAGTTGAATCAAACCGCTGCGACAATGTCAGCATTGTGGGAGTAACTTAACCACACAGACTGCAGCGGTTCAAATAGTCGGCTCACCACCACCTTCTCCGGGGCAGTTTCAGAAGGACAAAGAAGGAAGGAAGGCCTTAGTAGCGATGCCCAAAATTCTGAATTAATTCAAAAAAACACGTTGGAGACAGGGAAAGAGAGAGATATCTAGACCGAGGCAGTCGGTGGGGTAATGGATGGGTCAAACGGAGTGAGAAAGATAGGGAGACAGACGTGGGGAGAAAGAGGGAGAGAACGAGAAGGCCGAGACACAGAGTGAGACGGACAGGCAGATCGGCGGAGCAAAGAGAGATAAACATTTGGGGGTGACAGAGAGAGTGCGAGATGGGGAGACCGCTGTGGATAGACAGGGACAGACGGGTTTGATGCAGAAGTGAGTACACGTGAGGCGGGTTAGAATGGGACAGACGTGGGATAGAAATCGGCAGAAATTAGACACGGAGAGACAGGGAGAAAACGACGTGATAGACAAAGAAAAAGAGCTGGGGGAGCGAGAGACAGAGAAGAGAGAGCAACACATTGGTGTGTGTTGGGATAGAGATTGACTGGAAGAATGGTGGATTGCGATAGACTGTGGTAGATAGATGATATGTTACAAAGGCAAAGGCAGAGACGCTGCCAGACGGGAGCAGGCAAACTGGTAAGCCAGAGCGGACAACAGAGGGTGAGAGAAAGACGGGCGATATAGAGGAAGGAGATACAGAGGGAGGTACAGAGAGAGACACACACACAGGAGGTGATAGAGAGAGAGCGACAGACCTTGTGGTGGAGATAGTCCTACTGGAAATGTAAAAGAAGGAGACAGAGTGGGCGAGACTGATGTTGATAGACAGACGGGAGGATGTAGAAGGGGAGAGAGATACAGCAGAGGGAAACGGGGAAGACAGAAATAGAACAGAAGGATCAGACAGACACAGTCAAGCAGGAAAGATAGGGAGAGGGAGAGCCAGAATGGGGAGACAGAGAGGGTGCAAACGACGAAGTTAAACAGGTGGGAGACAGGGAGGTAACAACAGAGACAGACAGAGAGAGAAATAGGTGGACAGACTGCGTGGCCAGACGGACGGAGAACTGCAAGGGACAGACTCGAGAGACAGACGGGAGAGGGATGGAGGGGGAGAGACTGATGGGCACAGAAGGGGAGGCAAAAATAGAGATAACAGCAGACGAAATAAAAAGACAGTGGTAAGTCAGATGGAGAGACAGGCGGGAGGTGCACAGAGAAAGACAGACGGGGGTTACACAAGTGGCGAGAAAGACGGTGGAGTGAAATGTTGGGCGAGAGAGTTTTGGAAACAGATGGGGAGACAGAAAGAAAGACAGACGTGAGAAGACAGAGAAAGTAAAAAAACGGGGAGACTGTTTCCAGTCCCGCTCTCTCGTCCAATTTTAGTGAATAACAATGTAACTGGCACTGCAAATAGTGTCGTGGAACATAAAGTTGCAAAGAGACATTAATTAAGTGTTTGCGAAAATAACTGTGTAGATATAGGTCCCTGTGGCGAAGTGTAAGTTCTTCCACATTGACCCTAAGAAAGATGGATCAGAGCACATTATAGTTAGAAACTGTACCTGACAATGATATTTACGGGTGCAAGTACAGAAATCTTTCCTAATCACCCTGTTTTTGGTGGTCATAATTCACCTGTCTTTTGAACACCAAATGCTCCTGTTTGTGAAACTCATAAAATCCCTTCGCCGACGCTCTGAAATCCCCATGTTTCAGGAGCGCCTAATCCCTCTGTTTCAGGAGCTCCTTATTCTTCTGTTTCTGGAGCTCCTTATCCCTCTGTTTCAGGAGCTCCTTATCCCTCTGTTTCAGGAGCTCCTTATTCCTCTCTTTCAGGAGCTCCAAATTACCCTGTTGCAGGAGCTCCTTATCCCTCTGTTTCAGGAGCTCCTTATCCCTCTGTTTCAGGAGCTCCCTATCACTCTGTTTCAGGAGCTCCTTATCCCTCTGTTTCAGGAGCTCCTTATCCTTCTGTTTCTGGAGCTCCTTATCCTTCTGTTTCAGGAGCTCCTTATCCCTCTGTTTCAGGAGCTCCTTATTCCTCTCTTTCAGGAGCTCCAAATTCCCCTGTTTCAGGAGCTCCTTATCCCTCTGTTTCAGGAGCTCCTTATCCCTCTGTTTCAGGAGCTCCTTATCCCTCTGTTTCAGGAACTCCCTATCACTCTGTTTCAGGAGCTCCTTATCCCTCTGTTTCAGGAGCTCCCTATCACTCTGTTTCTGGAGATCCTTATCCCGATGTTTCATGAGTTCCTTATCTCTCTGTTTCTGGAGCTCCTTATCCCTCTGTTTCCGGAGCTCCCTATCACTCTGTTTCAGGAGCTCCTTATACCTCTGTTTCAGGAGCTCCCTATCACTCTGTTTCTGGAGATCCTTATCTCTATGTTTCATGAGTTCCATATCCCTCTGTTTCTGGAGCTTCTTATCGCTCTGTTTCTGGAGCTCCTTATCCCTCTGTTTCAGGAGCTCCTTTTCCCTCTGTTTCAGGAGCTCATTATCCCTCTAGTTCAGGAGCTCCCTATCACTCTGTTTCAGGAGCTCCTTATCCCTCTGTTTCAGGAGCTCCCTATCACTCTGTTTCTGGAGATCCTTATCCCTATGTTTCATGAGTTCCTTATCCCTCTGTTTCTGGAGCTCCTTATCGCTCTATTTCTGGAGCTCCTTATCCCTCTGTTTCAGGAGCTCCCTATCACTCTGTTTCTGGAGATCCTAAACCCTATGTTTCATGAGTTCCTTATACTTCTGTTTCTGGAGCTCCCTATCACGCTGTTTCTGGAGCTCCTTATCCCTCTGTTTCATGAGTTCCTTATCCCTCTGTTTCTGGAGCTCCCTATCACTCTGTTTCTGGAGCTCCTTATCCCTCTGTTTCATGAGTTCCTTATCCCTCTGTTTCATGAGTTCCTTATCCCTCTGTTTCTGGAGCTCCTTATCCCTCTGTTTCATGAGTTCCTTATCCCTCTGTTTCTGGAGCTCCCTATCACTCTGTTTCTGGTGCTCCTTATCCCTCTTTTTCATGAGTTCCTTATCCCTCTGTTTCTGGAGCTCCTTTTCCCTCTGTTTCTGGAACTCCTTATCCCTCTGTTTCTGGAGCTCCTTATCCCTCTGTTTCTGGAGCTCCTTATCGCTCTGTTTCTGGAGCTCCTTATCCCTCTGTTTCTGGAGCTCCTTATCCCTCTGTTTCTGGAGCTCCTTATCCCTCTGTTTCTGGAGCTCCTTATCGCTCTGTTTCTGGAGCTCCTTATCCCTCTGTTTCTGGAGCTCCTTATCCCTCTGTTTCTGTAGCTCCTTATCCCTCTGTTTCTGGAGCTCCTTATCGCTCTGTTTCTGGAGCTCCTTAACCCTCTGTTTCAGGAGCTCTTTATCCCACTGTTTCAGGAGCTCCTTTTCCCACTGTTGCAGGAGCTCCTAATTCCTCTGTTTCAGCAGCTCCTTATCCCTCTGTTTCAGGAGATCCTTATCCCACTGTTTCTGGAGCTCGTTGTCCCTTTGTTGCAGGAGCTACTTATCCCACTGTTGCAGGAGCTCCTTATCCCACTGTTTCAGGAGCTCTTTATCCCACTGTTTCAGGAGCTCCTTATCACACTGTTTCAGGAGCTCCTAATTCCTCTGTTTCAGCAGCTCCTTATCCCTCTGTTTCAGGAGCTCATTGTCCCTCTGTTGCAGGAGCTACTTATCCCACTGTTTCAGGAGCTCCTTATCCCTCTGTTGCAGGAGGTCATAATTCCTTTGTGTCAGGAGCTCCTTACCCCTCTGTTGCAGGAGCGTCTAATTTCTCTGATTCAGGAGCTCCTTATCCCTGTTTCAGGAGCTCCTTATCCCTCTGTTACAGTAGCTCCTAATTCTTCTGTTTCAGGAGCTCCATAAACCTCTGTTTCATGCGTCCATTATCCCTCTGTTTCTGAGCTCCTTATGCCTCTTTTTCTGAAGCTCCTTATGCCTCTATTTCAAGAGCTCCTTATCACTCTGTTTCAGGAGCTCCTTATCCCTCTGTTGCAGGAGCTCCTTATCCCTCTATTTCAGGAGCTCCTTATCCCTCTGTTGCAGGAGCTCCTAATAGCTTTGTTTCAAGAGCTCCTTATCCCTCTGTTTCTGGAGCTCCTTATCCCTCTGTTAGAGGAACTCCTAATTCCTTTTGATATCGAATGGTTTACGCACTTTACTGTCGGCGTATCGTTGGTCCAGGGATATGGTTCTCTCTTTGTGATTTTCACAGTGGAAATGCGAGAGGTCAAGGATCAGTTTGTGTCTGTCTGAACCGATTTGCTGTCAGTCCAGGAATAATCTGTCCCTTTAAAACAGATTTTCTCATAATCCTGGATCATGTTGTATCGTTTAGAAGGAGTGTGATTTCTGCTGCAGTGACCGAATTGTTAAACTGTTGTATTCCAAATGGGGTTGCCTGCACCGGTGCGCACCCAAATCGCAGTGCATCTGTTCATTTACTCGAAATATGCTGATCTTTTTCGAAATCCACTCCTTAATATAGCAGTTTGCCCGAAGTTGCTCCCAATGTAATCAACAGCACATTTGGCGCAAATGGCAGAGACCGCGTGGCTTAATCGTAAAGTTATCAGAAGATTGCAGGTTTGAGTCCTGCCGTGGTCAATTAGACTGCTCTGTGAAATTTGATATTCTTTGCTGGGATTCTGCCGAAAAAACAATCATCTCGGACAATTGCTTTATGAATCTAATCGCACGTATTCATCATTGTGCATCTGGTTTCACGGGTAGAGGAAGCTTTGAAGTGGATTTTCTTGCACTTTATATATGTTTGCATACAAAAAGCGTGAAATTAATGGCTGACGCTTCGGTAAGTAAAAGACGAGGTTGCCGAGAGGTTAAGGCGATCTACTACAAATCCGTTGTGTTCTGCACGCATGGGTTCGTGTACCCATCCTCGTCGTTGTTGTGTTACAAATTTGACCCACCCCCCGCTGGTCGTTTGTCAAACACATTTAACCTCATCGCCAAATTCCTCTTTCGCTAACAAGAATGCAGCAGTTTGCTAATGTCATATCTCAAATTAATAATATATTCGTCAAAGGTATGACATTTGTAGGACTATGGAGAGGGGGACTAATTAGATAGTTCTGGAGGGACAGCACGCGCACGGTGCGTCGAATATCTTTTCTCAATACCGTGAGAATCTGAGAGCTATTGCCTTCACTGTCGGCGGCTCGTTCTAGTTGGTGTCTGATTGTCGCTGAGGGATGATCACATTTGAAATGCGAGAGATCCCAGGTACTAATCCTGTACGAGCCCCGCTAGTTTTTACTCAAAATTCCGCTTCACACAGCCGGTCGACATGAGAGAAAATAAAAATATTTCACATTAAAACGTGTGATTTTGTGCCGATGATCCCACAGCGTCCAAATTCTAGCGCAAAGTGAAACTCACCCAACTGTGTAAAGTTAACGTATCTGAGATGTACTCAGCTCTGTGTCTCGTTGGATATCCTGAACCCGTGTTTGGTCCGGCCCATACTTGATAAGTGTATAAACCTGTCAGTCCGCATAACCTCACCTCAACTGGGATATGCATACATTCAGCGTCAATCTCCAAATCTGCCCTGAATATGAGTGCGTCCTGTTTTTCTAGAGCTGAAAAGATGTGAGAAGCTGGGTTTTGAATTAGTCACTTGGCTGCCGAATTCAAAGCGGACAGGGAATCAATCCGGGGTCGCCAAGCTGCCTAGTCTGACTAAAAGCCGTTGAACCATCTATTGCAGGCATGTTATAGTCTTCTGACCTCAACATTATGTTCAACGTATCGGATCGGATCATAAGCATCGTTCCCATTTTCTGGAAATGGTTCTGCTGTTCCACGAAAATCTCCTCTGGACCATCCTTTGTTACGTTGTTGCCCGATTACCAACTGGCTGGGCGAAGATAAGGCAGACAAGACAAGAGCCCATGTCCTGACCAGCTGTGGATCGAAAACATACGCTTTAATGAAAGACCTGCTGGCACCAAAGAAACCAGCAAGCAAGTCGTTTGAGGAGTTGAGCGCATTGGTGAGAGACCACATGAAGCCAGCGAGTAGCCTACACATGCCTAGACACAGGTTCTACAACTACAGACGCTGTGTGGGCCAAAGCATATCCTACTTCGTGGTGGAACTTCGGAGGCTGCTAGTTCATGTGAGTTCCCCGATGAACTAAGGAGAGAAGTATTGAGAGGCTTTTTTATTGAAGGAATAGGCCACGCAGGCATATTCTGAAAGCTTATAGAGACTAAGAACTGGAATCTAAAGGCAGCAACACTGATCGCACGGATGTTCTTGGCAGGCGAAGAAGAAACGAGGCTGATCTATACTTCGGGTATGACAACCAACTAGGCATCGGAACAAGGGATTCACATTGTGAAACAACCCACTACCCCCACACACAGTCAAAGGCAGGAGAGCATGCCTTCAACAGCAGGCAGTGGCGCCAGAAGCCATCAAAATCAAGGGCCACATGAACGGCCGATCACACCTCATCAACCCACAATGCGATCAATCAACAGCAGATTGAGAGAAGCTCAAGGGAGATCAGCCAGACGCAGTACATCCTTTGGAATTAATGGAAGCGCTCTGTGTTGGAGATGTGGGGGAAGGCACTCAACCAGGTTGTGTCGATTTCAGCATGCCGTTTGCAGAAACTGCAACTTCACATGGCATCTGACTCGCATTTGCAGAAGAACAGCCGTTCGGCTGCTATACGAATCGGAAGGGTTGGAAAGCGGACCAGAAGATGGTTGGAATAGTGCACGGGACGCCGAGATATAGCGGGTTAACACGATCAATGTCCACTGTTCTTACACCAAGACGCCTCCAATTATGATGAGGGTTCTACTCAACGGGATACCCGTCAACATGGAACTGGACACGGGGGCCAGTCAATCCCTCATGAGCGTTCAAAAATTTAAACAGCTGTGGCCGCACAAAAGCAACAGACCAAAACTCACAAAGACCAACACCAAACTAAGGACCTATACGTGATGAGGGAAAGTGAGAAACCGAACTGGCCCGGCTTCTGCGGGAAGACATAATTTCTCCCGTGGAATTCAGCTACTGGGCAAGCCCCATCATCCCCTTCATGAAGTCTGATGGATCCGTGCAAATCGGTGGGGATTGCAAGTCTACCATAAACAGAGTCTCTCTACAGGATCAATACCCGCTGCCCAGAGCAGAGGACCTGTTTGCCACATTGGCTGGAGGAAAACCTTTCTCGAACTTGACCTCACATCTGCATATACGATGCAAGAACTGACTGAAGAGTCTCAGCTACTCACCACCATCAACACACATCGAGGCCTTTTTAGTTACAATCGATGCCCATTTGGCATCAGGTCGGCGGCTGCTATATTCCAGCGCTACATGGAGAGTCTGCTCAAGTCTATCCCGGGGATGGTTGTGTTTCAAGATACCATACTCATCACGGGCAGGGACACCGACTCTCATCTCCGTAATCTTGAGGGAATACTCGGTCGATTGGATTGGGTAGGCCTAAGAGTTAAGAAATCCACTTGTCTGTTTCTCGCGCCTGAGGTTGAATGTTTTGGCAGAAGGATTGCCGCTGATTGAATCCTCCCAACGGAATCTAAAACCGAAGCGATTCACCTGGCACCCAGACCCTGGAATGTCTCGGAACTGCGTGCCTTTCTCCAGGCACCTCAATTACTTTCGGAACTTTATGCAGAACCTGAGCACGCTGCTGGAGCCTCTCCACGTGCTACTCAGAAAGGGGTGCGATTGGTTTTGGGGGGACGCCCAAGAACGTGCCTTCAATAAGGCATGCAACCTCCTATGTTCCAAGAGCGTTTTAGCCTTTTTTGACCTGGGTAAAAATTAATCCTTATGTGTGATCCGTCAGCATACGGGGTCGGTTGCGCTTTACAGCACGTCAATGATGCGGGTAAAATGCAGCCCGTTGCTTATGTCACCAGGTCACTTTCGTGGGCAGAGCGCGGGTACGGTATGGTTGAGAAGGAGGCATTTACGTACGTGTATGGTGTCAAAAAGATGCAGCAATATCATTCGGGGGCCAAGTTTGCATTAGAAACTGACCACAAATCTCTCACGTCCCTCCTATCCGAGTGCAAGGCAGCCAATGCGTCGGCGCGCATTCAGCGGATGGCTTACGACTACACGATAAGGCACAGACCAGGCACAGACAACTGTGCCGATGCGCTTAGCAGGCGACACCTGGCGACCACAGACGGTTCCGACGAACAGGACTTCGAGACGGTCATGACAATCAATGGCTTTGAATCCACAGGTTCACACATGAAGGCTCACCAAATCAGAGCCTGGACGAGGAGCGACCCCACGGTATCTCTAATTAAAAGATGAATTTTAACCGGTGACTGGGCAGAGGCTCGCGATGGCTGCCCCAAGGAGGTCAAACACTTCCATAGATGCATGCATGAACTCTCACTACAGCCAGACTGCCTGATGTGGGCCGGACAACTAGTTATGCCCTTACGAGGTAGGGAGGCATTTTACCAGGAGCTCCATTGCAAGCACCCGGAGATTGTCCTTATGAAAGCATAGCCAGATCTCATGACTGGTGGCCTGACATTGACGCGGACTTGGAGCTCTGCGTCCATCGGTGCACCATTTGTGCCCAACTCAGTAATGCCCCCAGGGATTCCCCCCCTAAGCCCCTGTCCCTAGCCAACCAAACCGTGGTCCTGGGTGCATGTAGACTATGCGGACCCATTCATGGGCAAAATGTTCCTCGTAGTCGTTGATGCATTTTCAATATGGATCGAATGCACCATTTTAAAAACGAGCAGCACCTCCACCACTGTGGAGAGCATTAGAACCATGTTTGCAATGCACGGCATTCCTACATATTGGTCAGTGATAATGGTCCGTGCTTCACCAGTGCTGATTTTCACGATTTATAGTTGACCACGGTATAAATCACGTTAAGACGACACCTTTCAAGCCGGCCTCCAAAGGCCAGGTGGAGCGAGCAATGCAAATCATTAAAGAAGGCATGCTCAGAATCCAAGGTCCCACGCTGCAGACGCGCCTGTCGCGACTGCTGCTGGCATACAGATCTCGTCCACATTCGTTGACTGGGGTTCCCCCCGCGCAACTATTGATGAAACGAACCTTAAAGACCAGGCTCTCGTTAATCGTCCCAGTCATGCATGAAAGTGTTGAGGCTAAGCGTCGACAGCTAACTGAGTACCATGACCGAAATTCGAGAGGGGGGTGGAATTAGATAGGGGACAAAGTGTTCGTGCTAAACTATGGCCGGGTTACCAAATGGCTTGCAGGGACAGTGACAGACAAAGAGGGAAACAGGCTAGTGGTTGTACAAATGGACAATGGCCAAACCTACCTGAGGCATGTAGACCAAGTAACAAGTAGATTCACTCATTTCACTGAAATACCAGAGGCAGACTACAATGTGGAATTCACACCACACCTGGTGGACAGATAGGTGGAACAATCTGAGGAAAGGGCAGTCTCAACAGACAGCCCAGGTGAGATACCAGCAATCACACCGAACGAGACAGACAGCCCAGGCTAGATACCAGCAATTATACCGAACGAGACAGACAGCCCAGGCCAGATAACAGCAATCACATCGAACAAAACACAGGCAGCAAGCAAACAACGGACCCACAACTGAGACACTCCATGCGAGAGCGTAGACCACCTCCGAGACTGAATCTATAAAGGCAATATGAACTTGGGGGAGGTTGATGTCAAGTATCTCACATTGCTCTATATAACTGTATCTTACCATGCGAAACATGATTGTAACTGGATATGACCTGTAACAATAAGCATACCTTACCACCAGGGGTGCACTTGCAGGAGAATCTCCATACCTGTCCCACTGAGGTACATAAAGGGAGGTCTCAGGCAAGTGCGGCACTGGAGAGCTGTGAATTAAAGGTGCAGGTCCTGAGTGAACTTGACTTCAGCATGTGTCTCGTGGAAGTCAATACATATGAGTCAGGACTTAACACTCCAAATTTACACAATACCAAATTTTGCGCTGATGGTGGAGGCCGTGTGCTCTAATGGATGAGGCGTCTGACTTCGATTACAACCTCGACGTTATCAGAATGATTGTAGGTTCAAGTCCTACTGCGGTCAATTCGTTCGCTGCGTGAAACATTATATTCTTTGTTGTGATTCTGCCGAAAAACCAACCATCTCTTCCAGTCACTCACCTGAAGTAAAGGAAGGCTGTTTGCTTTAAGAATCTAATGGCACGTTTTCATCATTGTCGATCTAGTTGCACGGGCAGAGCAAGCTGCAAAGTGGACTTTCTTACACATTATTTCTCTTTGCATACAAAACGCAGGAGATTGAATGATTGACAGTGCTCTGAAAAAGAGACGATGTTGCCGAGACGTTAAGTTGATAGACTGCTGATCCATTGTGCTCTGCACGCATGGGTTCGAATCCCAGCCTCGTCGTTATTGTGTTACAGCTTTGCCCACCGTGGTCGTTTTGTCAATCACATTTAACCTCATTGCCAAATTCCCCTTTCACTGACAATGCTGCAGTTTGCTCATGTCATGTCATGTCTCAAATTAATAATATATTCGTCAAAGGGATAATACTTGTAGAACTGTGGCGAGATGGACTAATTAGATAGGTCTCTGAGCGACAGCGCAAGCACGATGGGCCGAATGTCATTTCTCACTACTGTCAGAATCTGAGAGATCCCCTCTTTTCTGTCGGCGGCTCGTTGGTATAGGATTATGATTCTCGCTTTGGATTGGCCACATTTGAAATGTGAGAGGACCTGGGTCCAAGTCCCGGACCAGCCCCGCCATTTTCAACTCAATATTCCGCTTCTCACAGCCGGTCGACGTGAGAAAACAGAAATATTTCATATTAAAACGTGTGATTTTGCGCCGATATTCCCAAAGCGTCCATATCCCAGAGCAAAGTGAAACTCACCCAACTGAGTAAAGTTAAAGTACCTCAAAGGTACTCGACTCTGTGTCTCGTTGAATAACCTGAACCCGTGTTTGGTTCCGGCCAATACTTGATCAGTATATCTTCCAGTCTGGACGCATGAACTCACCTCAATTGGAATAAGCATACATTAAGCGTCAATGTCCACCTCTGCTCTGAATATGAGTGCATCCTCTTTCTCTCGAGCTGAAAAAATTTAAATTAGTCTCTTGATTGCCGAATACAAACCGGACAGAAAATCAATCCGGGCTGGCCATGTTGCGTGGTCTGATTAAAAGACGTTGACACCCAATATTTTTGGCATGTTATAGTCTTCTGGCCTTAACCTTAGGTTCAACATATTGTATCATAATCATAGTCTGGTAATGGTTCTGGTGTTCCCACTAACACCTCCTCTAGACCATCGTTTGTTACCTTATTAGCCGATTCCCACACACTTTGCCAATTCCCCATTATGCCATTCATTATTTAATCGATCCTGCATTCCACTGTATCAAAGACGTTCACTTTTGTCCTTTCTCGCTGCGTGTTTTTTACAGGCGCTAATTTTGTTGAATAAATCTGTAATCTGTAACTTTTTCCTAAAATATCGGAATGGTTATCCGACAGAACGTGAAACCGAGTTTTTCATCCACAGAATCTGCACAATCTGCTGAGTTTTACGTAATGATCTGTGTTTTATTCATTCTGTTTCCCCTCTTAAGGGGATTGGCGTCTGTCCGGGTTCATTCTCTGTTTGTTTAAAATGGTTGCTATAATGGTGCGTCATAATCTCGTTCGCACAGAATTTAATCTAATTCGTTCCAGATGGAATATTGTATTTTCTGGATCACAATAAACAGTATCTTGTTATAAATTTTGGCTTTTTAGGTCCCTAGTATCAGAGGAGGAATTGTCTGAGTCCTTCATTTATTTCATGTTAGAGGCAAACATAGGTATCCATTCAGAATCAATGCACAGATTGTCATCGAGATAAATGCAGCGAGAGATACAGGCAGCATTGGCACACATGAATAGATAAGGCAGAAGCTTAAATAAAAAAGAGACTCAAACTCCAAATGGAAGTGACAGGTAGCTGATAGATATGAGTGAGTGGAGGCGATAGTTCAAAGGCGTGGTTTCACTCCGTGGCTTAACTAGTCAAAGCGCCTGTCGAGTAAACAAAGATTCTCGGTTTGCCTCACAGCGGGGCTGGCAATTACTGTCTTCATGGTTCACAAAGGGTGAGTTTCTTGCCATGTGATATCGCTGCAATCATTTTAAACATAACTGGGTTGCACTAGTTCCCATTCTGGAGTAAGGCCCGAGATGGTGCGGGGCCTTGGTCGCATATCAACGCTGTTATAATTTCTGGCGGGGTTGAATTTGCTTGATCACATAAAATACATATTTCCTGACCACCGCCGTGTGTAACTTTGCTGCAGTCAGAAGAAAGCTGTGGCAGCTGGTGTGTGGCGCCGTGATCGAAAAGTGATTAGTAAGCTGTGTTGTGGCTGCAGCAACCTCGGTTTGAATCCGATTCACGACACATCTCGCTTTATATCTTTTGTTCACTCCTACACCTGCTGATAGAACACAGCGAAACATTTATCCTTACTAAATGAAACAGATATTACGTTTATAGCAGTTGAACTTATTTACTCTTTCAAACCAACCTCTTCTCCCACCTTTTCTGCCTTCCATAATCAATAACCCTCCTTTATTTTGCTCATAATTCTCCCCGCAACAGTTTTTCTGGTGATGGCACTGGCGCGAGGCAGAATGAATAAGGTGATTTACTTCAATAGTAACGAAGTCCTGTCATGGTCATTTAACTCACCGGGCGAAACATGTCTTTCTCCGTTCTGAATCTGTCTCAAAACCGACCATTTCTGATATTCCCTCACCTGACGTAACGGAAGGCCCTTTGCTTACAGAAGCTGATTGTAGATTTTTTGAATATTGTCGATTTGGGTGCACGGGCAGGACAAGCGGTGAAAGCTTGTTTTCGCAAGGGAGTTCTGTTCGGATGTAAAAATCAGTAAACGAGATGGCTGATCGTGTTGCGGCACTCGGTGGCCGACTTGATAACGCGGGGGACTATGAATCTATTGTGTTCTGCACGCGTGGGTCCAGTCCCATCCTCTTCGGTATTTTGTTAAATATTTGATGTATGTGGCTCTTTGTCAATCACCTGAAAATTCATTTCTAATACACCTTTTTTTTACCTAGCTTGCTACACTCAGCTCATGACATGTCTCAAATTATTAATATATACTTAAAGAGAAAATATGGCAAGAGAATACAAAATAAATTGTAGGACACTAAGAAGTGTAACGGAACGTTGCAGGCCAGGTTGATAATGTGGTTGATAAGACATATGGAATACTTGCTTTTATCAGCCATTGCACATTATTTAAGAGCAGGGGGTTTATGCTTCATCTCTATACAACACTAGTTAGGCCAGAGGTAGAGTACTGTGTCAGCACATTACAGGAATTATGTAATTGCATTGGAGAGGATACAGAGGAGATTTACGAGAATGTTGCCTGGACCTGAG
The DNA here is from genome assembly GCF_044704955.1 of Pristiophorus japonicus. Lineage (NCBI taxonomy): Eukaryota > Metazoa > Chordata > Chondrichthyes > Pristiophoridae > Pristiophorus > Pristiophorus japonicus. Next base: position 3,867,464 of record NW_027254531.1, on the reverse strand, counting down.
AATTTGAGCTATGAGGAAAGATTAGACAGGGTGAGTTAGTTTTCTTTGGAACAGAGGAGGCTGAGAGGAGACGGTAATCATGGAAATATAATTACTAGGGGCCTAGACAGAGGTGTTAGGTCGGACCTATTTCCATTAGCAGTGCGGTCAACAAATATGAGGCAAAGATTTATTGTAATTGGTCGGAGGTTTAGAGGTGATTTGTTAAGAAAATCTTTCACCCAGAGGGATCTGTAACACACCGCTGAAAGGATGGTCGAGGCAGATACCCTGCCCAGGTTTCAAAAAGTACCTGGATTTGCACTTAAAGTGCCGTTACCTTCAAGAGTACGGAACAAGAGCTGGAAATTGGGATGAGGCTGGATAGCTCCTGTTCGGCAAACGTGGACACGATGGGCCGGAATGGCCTCCTTCCATACTATGAAATGCAATGACGTAATTATATGCATTTGTGTGAAGAGAATTGTGAACTTTTTCAGGGCCACTATTATGACAAAAAGTGTTTCACGTAAAGATAAACATATATTGAATTACAGAACAGAAGAATTGCAAAGTGGGTCCGCACACACGCAGGTAATCCAAATGCGCTTTCGATCACATAATCTTAAATATTCGGTAATCAGAACTGTAATCACGCTCCTTTGAAACAGACAAAAACACATAATGATCCAGGTCAGATAGCACATTCCTTTTACACACACACAGATTGATCCGGGACTAAGTGCACATCCCTTTTACACAAACACAGAATGAACCAGGACTGAGAGCACGTCCCTTTTACACAGACACAGAATGATCCTGGACTGAGAGAATATCCCTTTTACACACACACAGCATGACCCAGTCCAAAGAATATATCCCTGTTACACACACACAGAATGATCCTGGACTAAGAGAATATCCCTTTTACACAGGCACAGAATGATCCCGGACTGAAAGCACGTCCCTTTTACACACACACAGAATGATCCAGGACTGATAGCACGTCCCATTTACACAGTCAAAGAAAGGTTCAGGGCTGACAATAGATCGTTTTTAAACAGACACAGCGTGATCCGGGATTGACAGCACACAGCTTTTTAAATTCTCAAAACTCCCTTATGCTCAGGCTTACTACTATTTTTGGCAATATTATAAATCTCTTCCTTGAATCTAATTATATCTTTCATTTCTTTTGTTAACCACGGTTTGAACATTTTTAGTTTGGTGTTATTATTCCTTCAATTAATGTACATTGTAGCGAATTATGACATTTTCTTGAAATGCTTGCCATGAAACGTGAATTGGGTAACATTTGCTGGGAACCAATTGCAGGGCTATGTGGAAAGTGAGTCCGATTGGATAGCATTTTCACAAAGCCGGCTCAATCATAATGGGCCGAAAAGTCTCCTTCAGTACTCTCTCATTCTCGGATAATCATCCTCTACCTCGGTGTGGTTCTTTTAGTCCTGTGGGAAACGGATAATAATGTTCTGCACGTGACTTCAGATAAATACATTTACCAAAAGATTGGGAACATTAACGGACTCAGAAACATTCAATGGCTTTTCAAACTCCCGGGTCAGTGAACCTGTTGATCTATTACTATTTGAGATAATTATGGACTGCTCGTAACAACAGGAGATCGACGGGGACTTCTTTGAAAGCGCAGACAGAGGTTGAACCCGCTCTTTCCGGTTTGACAGGATCGCCTCATCACCACTTGATAACAAAACCTCTCATCCATAGCACTGATATTACTTTTTCTGAAGCAACATACTGGGGATGCTGGGAATAGGAAATGCAAACAGAAATTGCTGAACATATACAACAAGACACGCAGCATTAGTGAAGTGAGAAACAGAGATAATGTTTCACATCGATGATATTTCATCAAAACTGTCAGAAGTTGGAGGTGTAACAGATTTTAAGCAGGTACTTAAGCAGGGAGAGGTGGAGGGCAGGAAAGAGCGAAAAGGAAATCCTGTCACATGGTGGAAAGCAGAAATGATTTCATGACAAAACCGAAAGGGCATGATAAAGGGACACTTCAAGAAAAATAATATGCGTCTAGAGAAAGGGTAAGAGAGAATAGCAAAATCATTACTAACAGCTACTGTCCGAGAAAATGGGAGCAGTAGTTAGAATTATGAAATTGTTGAATTCAACGTTGAGCCCGGAAGGCTGTAAAGTGCCTAATGGAAAGATGAGCTGCTGTTCCTCGAACTTACATTGAGCTTCATGGGAACAGTGTAGGAGGACGAGACAGACGACCGAAAGATGGGGTTCTTGTTGCGGACTGAAATGAGCTGCTCGGTAAATTGCTCACATAATATGTGCCTGGTCGCCCCAATGTAGAGGAGATTGCAGTCGAAACAGAATACTATGTTGAAAGAAGTGCAAGTAAGTGGTTGTTTCACCTATACTGGCCTGGACTGTGGGACTGGAGGAGAAAATGGCCACGTGTTGCTTCTCCTGCGCTTGCACTGGAAGGCTATGTGGGAAGGAAAACGTTGTTGGTGGTGATTGGATAGTGGACTACGGCGTGCCGGATAGACTGGTCCCTTTGCACTGCTGAAGAGAGAGGGGAGGATAAGATGTATTTGATGGTGGGACCACGTTGGATGTGTCAGAAATGGGGCAGGATGATCCGTTGAATGTGGCGGTTAGTGGGTTGAATGTTAAGCACAAGTGGAACTCTATCGTGTTTTTGCGAGGAAGGAGAAGGGATGAGAGCAGAAGTGCGGGAAATGGGCAGGAGAAGGTCGAGGGTCTTGTGTACTCGGGTCGTGGGTTTTTCGTGTTGGAGAAAAATTTAGCTATAAAACTGTAGCACTGGTATTGACTTTGCCATCGTCAGGACAGATACGATGGAGATGGAGAAACTGGGAGAATGGAATGAAGTCCTTATAGAAAGCGAGTGGGGAAAAGTGTAATTAAGGTAGATGTGTGAATCAGTGGGGTTATAGTAGGTATTGGTCGGCCGACTATTCTCAGCAATGGAGGTAGCGAAATCGAGGAAAGGAAGGGAAGAGTCGGAGATGGGCCATGTTTAGGACAGGGAAGGGTGGAAATTTAAAGCAAAGTTGACTTAATTTCGAGTTTGCTGCGAAAGCTGAAAATGGCACAGATAAACTCATCAATGTACCAGAAAACGAGGTGATGGATCGGACATGAGTAGGACTAGAACAAACAATGTTCCTCATATACCATTGAAATACAGGCATATCTAGGCCACTTGCGGGATACCCTAGCAACACACTTAATTTGCAGTAAGCGTGTGGAGTCAAAGGAGAAGTTGTCCAATGCCAGTTTAAATCAAGTTCCGCCAGGCGGATGAATTGATGGCAGATGGGAATTGGTTGAACATCCGTTCAATGAAGAAGTGGAGGAGCCTCAAGCCGTCCTGGTGGAGAATGGAGGATCAGAGGTATTGGACGACCATCGTGATAGGGAGAATGAGGGCCAGGAATCTGAAAAGTAATTGATGTTATTTTTTTTTACAGCAGCTTTCAAATCACTGGCATTATCAATGGATTGGTATTTGGTGTGGAATGAATTTGTTCAATTGTCGAAAATTGCACTTTTTGCTTCAATCGTCAGGATGGCTGAGTGATTAAGGTTTTGGACTGAAAATCAACTGTGCGAATGTTGGCTTGGGTTTGAGCTTCAGTACTAGCAGATGTTGTCTGTTATGATAACTTGGTAAAATGTTATAATCATTGGAAAGGAAGGTTTTGTATTTATATTTTACAATTCCAGGAAGCGTACCTACATTTACAACAGATGCTCTGCTGATTGACGGAAAATAAGAGCAGGGGTCGTCGAACCCTCGAGCCGGTTCCACCATTTAGTGAGATAATGTTTGACCAATATCTTAACTTCATCCATCTGCTTTGACACCAAATCAATTCCTATCATTATCTAGAAACATCTATCAATCTCAGATTTAAATTACCAATTTAGCTGACAAATTAACCGGAGTTGAGATGAGGAGATTACTGACTTAATCACAAATTAATTAAGGTTTTGAATGAATGAATTGCCTGAACAGTTGGTTGCTACAGATGCGATCAGAACTTTCTTATGTACATAAGAACATAAGAATTCTGGGTGGGAGTATTTGACCCCTTGACCCTGCTCCGCCATTGAATAAATCATGGAAGATCTAATCAAGGACGCAGCTCCACTTCCCTGCTGCCTCCCCATAAGTCTTTACTCCCTTATCACTGAAAAATATGTCTATCTCCGACTTAAATTTATTCATTGACCCAGCCTATACAGCTCTCTGAGGAAGAGAATTCCATCGATTTTCAACGATTGAGAAAATAAGTTTCTCCTCATCTCAGTTTTAAATCTACATTAACGACTGGGAAGAAAGGACCGAGTGTAACGTAACGAAGTTTGCTGACGATATAAAGGTGGGATGAAAACCAACGTGTGAGAATAATGTTGGAAAGTGTGAGGTCATGCACTTTGACAGAAAAAACTTTGACAGCAAAGAGCAAGCTATTATTTAAATGGAGAAAAATTCCAACGTGCTGCAGTACAGCGGGAATTGTGGGTACTTGTGCATGAAACACAAAAGGTTAGTCTGCAGGTACAGCAAATGATCAGGAAGGCCAGTGGAATCATGGCGTTCATTGCAAAGGAGATGGAGTATAACAGCAGTGAAGTCTTGCTACAGTTATATCGGGTATTGTGAGGCCACACCTGGAATACTGTGTATAGTTTTGGTTTCCATATTTACGAAAGGATAATTGCTTTGGAGGAAGTTCAAAGAAGGTTCACTCGGTTGATTCCGGAGATGAGGGGGTTGATTTATGAGGAAAGATTGAGGAGGCTGGTCCTCTACTCATTGGAATTCAGAAGAATGAGAGGGGATCTTATCATAACCTATATGTAAAAGAGGGGGCTTGGGAAGGTGGATGCAGAGAGGAGCTTTCCATTGATAGGGGAGACTCGAACTAGGGGGCATCATCTTAGAAAGAGGGGCCGCCTATTATAACTGAGATGAGGAGGAATCTCTTCTCTCAGAGGGTTGTAAATCTGTGGACGTCGCTGCCTTAGAGAGCTCTGCAAGCCGGGACATTGAATAAATTTAAGTCAGAGACAGTTTCTTAACCAATAAGGGATTACGGAGTTGCACGGAGCGGGCAGGGAAGTGGACCTGAATCCATGATCCGATCAGCAATTTTCGGATTAAATGGTGGTGCAGATTCGAGGGGCCGTATGGCCTATTCCTGCTCATATTTCGTACGTTCATATGTTCTTATAAATGGGCGGTCCCTTATTCTAAGTCGATGACCCCTAGTTTTACTTTCCCCTATGAGTGCAAATATGCTCTCTGCATCTAACGTGTCGAGCCCCCTCATTATCTTATTAGTTTCGATAAGATTACCTCTCATGCTTTTGAACTCCACTGCTGATGGTCCCAACCTACTTAACCTATCTTCATAAGTCAACTCTCCTCATCTCCGAAATCAACTGAGTGAATTTTCTCTGAACAGTTTCCATTGCAAGTATATCCTTCCTTAAATACGGAGAATACACTGCACACAGTACTCCAGGTGTGGCCGCACTAATACCTGGTACAATTGTAGCAGGACCAATCTGGTTTATACTCTATCTCACTTGCAATAAACGCACATTCCATTCGCCCTCCTGATTAATTTCTGTACCTGCATACTAATTTTTGTGTTTCATGCACAAGGACACTCATCTGTCCCTGTATTGCATCACTTTGCTACGTTTCTCCATTTAAATTATAATTTGCTTTTCTATTATTTCTGTCAAAGTAGGTAACCTCTTATATTGCAACTGCCAACTTGTTGCCCATTCACTTAGCCTAATTATATCGCTCTGCAGATTTTTTGTGTCCTCCTCAGAATTTGCTTTCCGACCCTATTTGTATCATCAGAAAACTTAGCTACATTACACTCGGTTCCTTCATCCAAGTCATTAATATAGTTTGTAATTAGTTGAGGACCCAGTACCGATACCTGCGTCACTGCACTAGTCACTGTTTGCCAACAGGAAAATGACGCATTTATCCAGACGCTGTTTTTTCTCTTATATAGCAAAGCCTCTATCTTTGATTTACTCCCAATCCCGTGAGCTGTTATCTTGTGCAGTAACCTCTTATGTGTCACCTTATCAAATGCCTTCTGGAAATCCAAATACACCACATACATTGGTTTCGCCTTATCCACTCGTTACATCCTCAAAAACTCCAGCAATTTGTTAAACATGATTTCCTTTTCATAAAACCATGCTGATTCTGCTTGATTGAATGTCCCGCTACTGCTTCCTTAATAATGGACTCCAGCATTTTCGCAAAGGCAGATGTTAGGCTAACTGGTCTATAATTTCCAGTTTTATGCTTGCCTCAATTTTTAAATAGGGGCGTTACATTTGTGGTTTTCCAATCCGCCCCGAATCCAGGAAATTTTGAGAAAATATAACGAATACATCCACTATCTCTGCAGCCACTTCACTTAAGATCCTGAGATGAAAGCCATCAGGTCCAGGGGACTTGTCCGCCTTTAGTCCAATTATTTTACTAGCAGTACTTCCTTCTTGAAAGTGATAGTTTAAATTTCAGCCCTGCCTACATTCGCTTGATTATCCACTCTTGGATTGTTTTTAGTAGCACCTACTGCAAAGGCCAATACAAAATATTTGTTTAATGTCTCTGCCATTTCCCTGACCTCCAATATTAACCCCCAATCTCATCATCCAGGGGACCAACATTCATATTAGCCAATCTTTTCCTTTTTTATGTATCTGTAGAAACTCTTACTATCTGTTGTTATATTTCGTTCGAGTTTACTTTCATAATCTATCTTCCCTCTTCAATCATGTTTTTAATCGTTCTCTGCTGCTCTAGTCTCCCACTCGTCTTCGCCACATTGTGTGCCGTTGATTTCAATTTCAAACCCTCCGTTATTTCCTTAGTTAGACACGGATGGTTATCTCTTCTCTTACAGTCTTTCCTACTCATTGGATACATTTTTGTTCCGTGTTATAAAATATGTCCGTAAATTTCTGCGACTGCTCTACAACCGTCCCACACTTTAGTCTATTTTCCGATCTACTTTAGCCAACCTTTGTTGTCCCCCTTATTTAAGCTTCGGACATTGGTTGGAGAACCAAATTTCTCTCCGTCCAACTGAGTTTGAAATTCAACCATATTATGGCCACTTATTCCTATCCGATCTTTTACTACGAGATCATTTATTAATCCTGTCTCATTTCACAGTACTAGATCTAAGATAGCCTGCTCTCTGGTTGGGGTAGCATGTACTGTCGAAGTAAACTATCTCGGATACACTCTATGAACGTCTCCTCAAGGCTACCCTGACCAATTAGGTGTTTCCAGTAAATATGAAGGTTAAACCACCTATGATTATTGTTGTTCCTTTTTTAACAGTCTCCATTATTTCTTGATTTATACTCTGTCCAACCATGTAGCTACAGTTAGGGGGCCTATAGTCTATGCCCACCAGCGACTTTGCCTTTTATTGTTCCTTTTGCTCCACTCAAACTGATTCAACCTCTTGATCCTCTGAGTCGATATTATTTCTCATTAATGTACTGATATCATTTTTTATTAACAGTGTGACCCCACCTCTTAACATAAGAACATAAGAATTAGGAACAGGAGTAGGCCATTTAGACCCTCGCACCTGCTCCGCCATTCAACAAGATCATGGCTGATCTGGCCGTGGACTCAGCTCCACTTACTCGCCCGCTCCCCGTAACCCTTAATTCCCTTATTGGTTAAAAATCTATCTACCTGTGACTTGAATACATTCAATGAGCTAGCCTCAACTGCTACATTGGGCAGAGAATTCCACACATTCACAAACCTCTGGGAGAAGAAATTCCTTCTCAACTCGGTTTTAAATTGGCTCCCCCGTATTTTGAGTTTGTGCCTCCTAGTTCTAGTCTCTCTGACCAGAACAACCTCTCTGCCTCTATCTTGTCTATCCCTTTCATTATTTTAAATGTTTCTATAAGATCACCCCTCATCTTTTTCCTTTATGTCTGTCCTTCCAACATATCAAATACTCCTGAATATTTAGTTTCCAGTCCTGGTAACCTTGCAACCACGTCTCTGTAATGACTATCAGATCATACTAATTTTATCGATTTGTGCCGTCAACTGATCTGTTTTGTTAGGAATGTTACGTGCAATTAGAGAAAAAGCTTTAAAATTTATATTTTACCCTTTTTTTCGGCTTGTTTCTTCTGTCCTACAGGTCACTTTCTACATTTTTGCTTTTTAATTCAAACTCTACTCGCCTCCCTATTGAATCTATTCTCAGGTTCCCATCCCCCTGCCAAACTAGTTTAAACCCTCCCCCACAGCACGAACAAACGACACCTCCAGCCCCCACCACGCGAGGTTATTGGTCCCGGATCTGTTGAGGTGCAACCCATTCGGTACACGTCCCAACTCCGCCAGAAGTGGACCCAATTTCTCAGGAAACTAAAGCCCTCCCTCCTGCACCATCTCTCCTGCCATGCATTCACGTGCTCTATCCTCCTATTTCTGTACTCACTCGTTCGTGGCACCTGGAGTATTCTTGAGATTACTACCTTTCAAGTCCTGCTTTTTAATCTCTCTCATAGCTCCTTAAACTCTGCCTGCAAGACCTCATCTCTCTTTATAGCTATGTCATTGGTAACAGTATGGAGAATGAACTCTGACTGATCACATTCCTCCATCAAAATGCCCTGCAGCCGCTCGGTGACATCCTTGACCCTGGCTCCAGAGGGTCAACATATCATTCTGGTGTCACGGCTGCGGCTGCAGAAACGCCTGTCTGCTCCCCTGACTATTGAATCTCCTACCATTATAGCTCTGCCATTCTTCTCCCTCCTCCCCTGTGCAGCTGAGCCACCTGCGGTGCCGTGGATTTGGATCTGGCTGCACTCCCCAGAGACACTATCTCCACACCGGTACTCAGAAGCTAATGTCTGTTGACGAGTGAGATGGACTCGGGACCTCGTGCACTACCTGCCGAGTACTGCTATTCTGTCTGCTCGTCACCCACTCCCTCTCTACCTGCACACTCTTAAGCTGAGGGGTGACAACCTCTCGAAGCAAATTGAGTAACTAATTGATGGTGAACAGTTTGGCGTGCTCTGGGGAAAGTGTCTCATTCCATGCTTCTGTGATGCTACAATCCTCTCTCAGTTATCTTGTGTTTTCACCTGTAAACCTCAGTTCACGGATTTAATTTCCGGCCGTGCCAGCAGGGATTTTCTCACCTTTAATGTGCTGGTTCTCTTTTTCTCTCTCTATGATTCACTCTATTTCTCTCTGATTCTGACTTTCTTTCCGCTTGTCAGTCTCGCTGTATATCTATTTCAGTTGCAGATAATTTCTGTAAGCTTTTCTCATTGGGGATCTGTTTATCCGTCCAAATATGACTTTCTCTCTGTCACTCTCCAACGCTACCCACATCAGTTTACTCCATACCTTATGATATATCTCTTAATGCGCTGGTTCAATCTGAGCTTTCTGATACTGGGTGGTTGACGCGCATTTTAACATTATTCATTCAAAGATGTTCAGTGTTGACGGGAAGATTATATGTTCTGTGGGTTAAAGCACGGGGGTTTGTTGTCAAGTTACGAACGATCAGTTCAATGCGTTGTTTGCCTAGTGCTGTGCTTTTGTGGGACAGCTTTTCACCGCCCACAGTTAAACACAAGGTACATATCCTCCCACGTTTGCATAGTATGCAGACGTGAAGTTTGCTCTGCGCTGAAAACTAAATTTTGAGTCTCCAAGCAATTTGCCGAATTTCCAAGCACTGCATTGCAGCGTGCCCATGACCATGATGGCCGAGATGTTCATGGGTTGGAATTAAAATTCAACTGATGTGACCCTGTTCCTGGTAAATGTTCAACCAACTGGTTTGACAATTAGACTTAATGCTTGTTTGTTATAAAAGCGTGTAAGCGGTCCATAATCTCTGCAAATAATATATTTTAATTAACCCTTCAAGATAACGTTTCTTTATTTATAATAGGTGTTCTGCCAATTGACTGAACACAGGAACAGGATTAGGCCATTCCGCCCCTTGTGCCTATTCGCCTTTGTGTTCATTCTTTGTTTGAGCTCTATCGTAACTCCATCCATCTGCATTGGCTCCACATCATTTTAACCAGTGTCTAGCAAAAACTATTAATCTAAAGTTAACATTTTTAATTGAGCTAGTATATCCTGCTTTTTGTAGAAGATAAATCCACCACCCTTTGCGTGAAGAAGATTTTCCAAACTTCTCTGCCGAATGGCCTTCCTCTGATTTTAACATTATTTCCTCTTGTCGTAAACTCCCCCACGAACGGTGGAAAAAAAGCTTTATCTCTATCTATCTTATCAATTCGTTTCAAAATTTTAAAACCCTCAATCAAATCACCACTTAACCTTCTATATTCCAGGAAGTACAGGCCTAGTTTATGTAATCTCTCCTCATAATTTAACCCGTCGCAACCTGGTAACATTATGGTGAGTATGAACTGTACACATTCCAATCCAGCCTATCATTTCTAGGGGGCCGAGCCCACAAATGGACTGGATATAATGGATAGAAACGGCTTATTTCCCATAGCATCGGGCTCAACAACCAGCGGGCATACATTTATAGTAATTGGAGAAGGTTTACAGGAGATGTGATGTGAAATTTCCACATGCAGTTAGTTGTGGTTGTCTATAATGCACTGCCTACAGAGTGGTAGAGGCAGAAAACTTAAGCACATTTAAAAAGTATTTGGATGTGCACCTGAAGTGCCGTAACGTGCAGGGTTATGGACTTAGAGCTGGAAAGTTGGATTAGGATGAATAACCGTGGCACGGACAGGATGGGCCGAAACAGCCTCCTTCTGTGCAATAAACTTCTATGAATCTATTATATTCTATAACTTAGAGTACTCCAGATATAGTCTAACTACATCTCTGTTCCGTTGAAGAAAAACTTCCATTGCATTATAGTCCAACTCCTAGTTATAAAGCCTAACATGCCATTAGTTGTTTCGAATATATTTGTAACTTGCTACTGCAGGTTAGCGGGATGGGCACTTGGACTGCAAACCACTTTGGAAATCCATCCCTCCGAGCTGTGCTCCATTTAATTAGGACTCGGATCTAAACTTTGTGATCTAAAATGGGTGAGCACACAATTACCTGTTTGGAATCTATCTGCCACTGAATCGTCCATTCGTTTAATCTATCAATATATATTTATAAGTATACGCTAACGACTGCCCTACTTACCATACCACCAATATTTGAATCATCGGCAAACTGGGATATCTGTCTTCCTGTTGTGCCTTCTTAATCTTTAAGAAATATAGAATGAAACAATTTTTTTTAAACTAGCGTTTTAAAACGTGCCATGCTTTGAAACTCTGGTTAGGGTCTGTGGGAAGAGGAAGGTGGGAGTAAGATTTCAGGTCGATGACCATGTGATCCTACATCATGCAGTGTGCGCTGTTTTCAAACAGTAAATGCACGAGCTTGCATTCCTGCAGCATCTTTCACGAACATAGAATGACCCAATTGCCCGCCCTTGCTCAGTTTGAGTTCCGACAGGACCCCCAGCCTCCAGACATCATTGCAGCCTTGGTCCAAAAATGGCCAAAAGTGATTAATTCTAAAATGAGGCGAGAGTTATTGTCCTTGACATCAAAACAGTATTTGGTCGAATGTTTCATCAAGGCGGCTTCTAACGTTGAAATGATTTCGGGGTTAATTGCCACTGCTGGAGACATACCTAGGCTAAAAGAAGATGGTTGTGGTTCGACGCCAATCATCTCAGCCCAGGATATCGCTGCAGGAGTTAATCATCACCTGCTTCATCAATGACCTGCCCGACATCATAAGATCAGCAATGGGCATGATCGTTGAAGATTGATTTTTCCAACTCGAGTATCAACTCTGCAGATAATGAACCAGGAAATATATCGCCTTTCCATTATCGTGCGGTGAAAATCTTGGAACTCCTTCTACAACAGTACATTGGTAGTACCATCACCTCAGTGACTGAACCACAGAGCCATAGAAATTGACAGCACAGAAGGAAATCATTTAGCCCATCGCTTCCTTGCTGGTGGACTGTGTAGTATGCTGCCAAATCTAATTTCTAGCTCTTGGACTGTAGCCATCAAGTGCATATCCAAGAACTGCAGTGGTATACGAAGTTTGTTCATCACTATCTTCTCAAACGCAATTAGGGTTGGGCAATACATGTCAGCCTTGCTAGCTACGCCCACATGCACTGAATTAATATTTTTATTAAAACGTGCTTTACAAAAAATGAAATACTTCTTGAAGTGTAGTCACTGGATGTGCTGTTGGACAATACGGCAGCCAATTACCACACAGCATGATCCTATCGATGGTGGGATAGAGATATGTGCAGGAAGCAAAAGAGCATTACCCACCACATAGAATCATAGAATCGGAGAAGTTTGCGTCAGGGAAGGAGAGCATTCGGCCCATCCTATTTCCGACAATCAAAAGAGCCATCAAGCCTAATCGCACTTCCCAGCTTTTGATCTGTAGCGTTGCAGATTAGGGCGATTCAATCCATATACAAGTGCTACTTAAATGTGATGAGGGATTGTGTCTCCACCAACTTTTCAGTCAGTGAGTTCCAGACCCAAATTCATTCTGGGCGAAAACATTTCTCCTCGACTCTCGTGTAATCCTTTTACCAATTACTTCAAATCTATGCCCCCTGATTATTGACCTCTCTGCTCAGGGGTACAGGTGTTTCTTATGCACACTATCTCGGCCCCACATAATGTTATACACGTCAATTATGTCACCCTTTATCCTCATCTGTTCCGAAGAAAACAACCCCAATCTTTCTCCATAACCAAAACTATCCAGTCCTGGCAACATCCAGAGGACAACAGAGGAAACAGATGAAAGTGAAGGAGAAATGTTTTTTTTTATGCTTTGATCTGTAATGCACTGCTGAAAAGGTGTTAATCATAGAGTCATCGATTCATAGAATTGTTTCAGCATGGATGAAGGCAGTTCGGCCCGTTGAGCCCGTGCTGACCCTCAGCTCGTCTCAGTTTCAATAGTAACCCTCAAAATGGAATTGGATAAATGCTTGAAGAGGCACAATTTGCAGGGCGTTGTGGAAAGATCTGGGACTAATTGGATAGCTCGTTCAAGAGTACGATGGACCAAGTGCTCTCCATCGGTATGTATGTTTTATGATAGTTTCAAATAAATGGCGCTGGTCATTTGCCCGTTCCATTATCCCACTTTATGTCTTTGCATATGCGTCTGTGTTTATACAACCGAATTGAAATGATGTGGGTTTCGGTAGCAATACGACGCCAGTCACGCAGTTCATCAGGGCGTGGTGGCCAAGTGGTAAGGCGTCGGTCTCGTAAATCGAAGATCATGGGTTTGACCTCATCTGTGCCCATCGATATTTTATCAATTTAAATGTCATATTTTGAAGCTTTTTCTTTTTTCACGATCAAAACACTTCATAAATTTGAACTAGCGCCATAAATCGTCTCTTAACATTTTCTATTCTAAGGTGAAAAATCGCAGCTTCTCCAGTCTCTTCGTATAAATGAGGTCCCCAACTCTGGCAGTAATCTAGTAAATCTATTTTGCACCCTCTCCAAGGGCTTGACTTCTTCCCTGAAGTGTGTTCCCCACGCAACATTCCAGCTAAGACCTCATAAGTGTTTTATAAATGTTTGGTATAACTTCCTTGTTTTTATACTCTATTCGACTATTAACAAAGGAAACGTCCCCATGCCTTTCAGATCTTGCCCCCTCTTTAAAATTGTACGTTTTAGAGCTGGTTACTACAATACAGGGAGCATTATGACCGGTTTCAGGATCATTGATCTCCAGAGGCAGATGCTTAAATGGGGATTTAAATTTTCATGTATAAATCTGGCCCCGTTAAAATTGTATCATTAATTCACATTGCCTCTCCTCATCCTACCAAAATATTTCACTTCATAATTCTCTGCGTTAACTTACATCTGCTATGTGTCTGTTCATTTCACCAGTCGGTTATTTTCATTCTCCCTCTTTGTGCCACTTAGTATCTGCTTTGTGTCCCTTTGCTCTTCTTTGTAGCTTTCCCATTCACCAGGATCTGTGCTATTTTTCGCATTTGTGTCCGTTTTTACTCTTAGTTTAAAGTGGTCCGTTACCTATTTAATCGTCCATGCCTGTTTTCTTTGGCCCCTCAGGGGGATAAATTGATTCTGTAGGACTTTTAATTATTTTTAACACCTCCTGTCGTTATAGCCATTAACAGATTTTTCCCAATGTATTCTGGAAAGTCTCTCTCTCAGCCCCTTGAAGTCGGTCTTACAGAAATCAAGAATGGTAGTAGCTGTTTCACGTATCTCCCTGTCAAACGTTGTGTTGAAGTCGATCATGTTTTGATCGCTATTAAATCCATTTTCACTTACCCTTAGGCTGTTGAATAAATCCGGCTCGTTACTCATTACTAAACGTAAATTGGCATGCCCCTTGTTCGTTCTGGAACATATTGTTGTAGAACTAGCCCGGACACACTCAAGAAATTCACAATTGTTCTGACAGGTGCTAGTCCGATTATCCCAATATATATGAAAATTTAAATCCCATATTAAAACCACACTGTCCTGAATACACGCTTGTCTAATCTCTACATTTATATAATCTATTGCTTCACAGCTGCGACTAGGGGGTATAAAGACAACTTCCACTATTGTCTTTAATCCTTTCCTATCTCTTAATTCTACTCATAAAGTCTTCACGTCCGGCTTACTTGTAGTTAATCCTCGCTTAGAACTGAATCATAGAATCATGGTTATTTACAGTAGGGAAGAAGGATATTTCGGCCCATTCGGTCAACGCCGGCCAACAATGAGCTACCCAGAGGAATCCCATGTTTCAGCTTTTGGTCCGTAGCCCGGTAGGTTATTGCATTTCAAGTGCATATCTAAGCGTGTTTTAAATGTGGTGAGGGTTTCTGCCTCTACCATCCTTTCAGGCAGTGAGTTCCAAACACCCAACTTGCTCTGGGTGCAGACATTACCCGTCAATTCCCCTCTCAACTTGCTACCAATGACTTTAAATCTATCTCTCCTTGTTGTTGACCATTCAGCTTAGAAATATAGGTCCTTCCCATCCACTCTCTCTCGGCCCCTCAGAATTTTGAACACATCAATAATGTTTCCCCTCAGCTTCCAATGTCCCAATGAAAACAAACCCAGCCTATCGAATTATTACACAAAGCTAAAATTCTCCAGTCCATGCAACATCATCGTAAATCTCTTTTGCACCCTCTCTCGTGCAATTATATCTTTCCTGTACTGATGTGTACGCAGTACTCTAGCTGTGGCCCAAATAATGTTTTATATAGCTCAAGCATAACTTCACTGCTATTGTACAATTTATCTCAGCTAATAAAGGTAAGTATGCCGCATGCCTTCTCAACGAGCACGTTTTCTTTGCATTCTGAAACAGGGAGACAAAGATGAAATATTACAACAACAACAACAACTTGCATTTATGTAGCGCCATTAACATAGTTAGACGTCACAGGGTGCTCCACAACAGCTTAAACCAAATTAAATAACGCTGACACCGAACATAAAAGAGAAATTATGGCAGTTGCCCAAAACTTGGTCAAAGAGGTAGGTTTTAAGGAGCATACATCTTGACATCTTTTTGAAAGACTATAAGCCCAGAATATTAATCAGTGTTATTTCTCTCGGTCTGAAAGTTGCGAGATGTTGGCTTTTGAAATGGACTCATAGGTGCCGAATTCATGATATCGTATAGGATATTCAGTGCAAAAACAGGCTTTTCAGCCCAACCTGTCAATATCGACGTTGTGGTCCACTGGAGCATCCTCCCCTCTTTCCACATCGAGCACTATCAGCATAGCCCTCCATTCAGTTCTCCCTCATTTATTTATCTAACGGCTCCTTACATGCATCTATAATATTTGATTCCACCTGTCTGGGGGTAGTACGTTCTACATTCTTACCACTCTCTGGTTAAAAAAGGTTCTTCTTAATTCCCAATTTGATTTGTTGCTGATTTTTCTTATAATGATGGTCTCTAGTAATACTCTTCCCCACAAGTGAAAACACTCTGTATCTACTCTGTCAAAACCTTTCAGGATATTAAAGCGCTCTGTTAGGTCACCCCTCAGACTTCTCGTTTCACTACAAAATAAATTGAGCCTGTCGATTCTTTCCTGATAGTATACGATCTTCTCCGCACCATATCCAGAGCCTCGCTATCTTCTTTTTAATATGGCGACCAGCATTGTACACAGTACGCCTAATGTGGTCTAACTGTAGAGAGTTCTGCATTTGGTCTTTCTTGAACCCGGCGTGTCCAGCTGCCTGGTCTATTTAAAAGGGATCCGCACCTCATTTTTTGAGGAGACATTTCACAGCCATCCTATAGTAACTAAAGGCTGTTTGATTACAGAACTCATTGTACATTTTCAACATTGTCGATCTGGGTGCACGGGCAGGACACGTCGTGAAGTGGACATTTTGTCGCGCAGTTCTGTACAATGCAAAAAGAAATGGAATAGCCGAGTTGTGCTAGATGGCAGTGGAGAGGTTAAGGCAATGGACTGCTAATCGATTATGCTCATCTACTTTGTTAAGCGTTGGTTGCTGATAAACCTTCCAAGCATTTGACTGAATATTACATAAATTAGGCTTTGAATCTAAATCTCATCAAAACTGTCATTTCCTGATAACATTCCTTATCAATTAAGCTGTGCGCTCAGTGACTAATTCAGGGTGATTTCTTATATTTTCTTGATGTGCCAACTGAATTTACTGACTGGAGGAATTGTATTAACTCCACGTGATCGGCTCGGCTCATCCTTGGGGCCCATTGCGAGTGGTGCGAGCAAATTCTGCAACTGTGTCATTACTGTTCTTTAAGGAATGGGTCATGACCCCTACAGGTCCTACTATGCAAGTGGGCACAGTTCCATCCAACTCTCATGATGCTTAATCCCCTCTTAGCGGGACTGGAAAACCATTTTCAAGAAGGAGGCTCATGGTCTGCTCAGCAGAAAGTCAATGTTCTGCATGTTATTTCTGACAGCTTTCCAACTGGACACAGGCGTCCAACTGCCGTGCGAGCATTGCTGACTATTCCAAGTCAAAAATATTGGAATGTGTTCACAAAACAATTCTTAAATATGTGACCTGTATTATCAAATAAGAATTTGCAGCATGAATAGCTCTTTATTGTCGTCTGTCTCGGCATTCTCATAATGTACACTCGACATTAAGCCAACTGTAATCGGTGCTGCTTTATTTCACTGCAAGCGCGAAGGGACATATCTGTGAACATATTTGCCCCAAATTTACACCACTCCTTTCCTATTGTGCACATATTTCTTTAGCCATTTCTGCCCTTGTTGCAGGTTATATCAGCCCAGGCCGTCCATTGACGCCTGAGACTTAATCAGCGAAAAGCAGAGAAATACAAGAGGCAGAGACAGGGAGAGACAGAAAGATGCATGTGAAGACAATATCAGAAAAGATCATTGCATTGTGAGGGGAAATTCTTTTGCTCTATTGAAATGTTGTAAAAGCGCAAAACATAATTGGGCGACGGTTTAAACGTGCTTCGCTCCCTGCCGATCTCTCAGGCTCTGAGCTAGGGAAATGCAGTCCGCAACTGGAGGTCTTATTTATTCGAGCAATGAATGGAGCTTTACACAGTGTAGTGGCGAGCAGGTAAACCTAAGTGGATTTCAGGGCCAAAACATTAAACCTTCTGGCTATCGCAGACAGTTGCGGTTTGCTGCAAACAATTTCTTTCCAGCCTCAGAACCAGCCAACCCTGTCCTGCAGGGCTATGGGGAAAGGACAGAGGAGTGGGACCAGCAGAGAGCTGGCACGCTCACGATGGGACGAATGGCCTCCTGCTGTGCGGTAACCATTCTATTAAATTACAATTGGACTTTGATGGGACTCGAATCGACAAGTTTGAATGTTTCTCTAGAACAGAATCAGCGAGAAGTCCAATGCACGAGCATTGCAACACTGAGCACAACATTTTCAGCGAAATGTTCAGGAAAATCCTTGTTTCTATTGGATGTGGTGCAGGAATTATGTGGACATAACCAATGCCTTTATATATCTTCCCTTTGAAATCGAGTGTGTTTCCGGTACATTATTCTTTACATCAAAGTTAGTGATGAAATGTCAAAACGCCTCCACTCCATCCCATATGTAATTTCAACTCTCATCCTCCGTTACAATATTGTGTGCAAAAGGAAACTAAGTGCTAGAATAAAACAGTGAAACGTAGATTATGTTGGGGGATACATCAATTGTACTTTCGATTCCTTTAGAAATGTCACAAGCAACACCATCAGCTCTTCTAGGTAAAGCTCGAACTCGCAACCTCGGCTTTTCCGGGGCTTGTATTACCATATAGGGACTGTGCCCGATCCGATTCCACCGCTACAAGTGCATGCAGATGCGGTGTGGTGTTGATGCTCCCATTATGCAGCTGCCTATTCCACCTGTCTTATAAATCATCGCCTAAAAATCTATTGAGGCTGGGGTCAATTGAAATTTTGAAGTTTCACATTGATCGATTTTTGTTTGGCAAGCATACGAAAATTTATGGAATCATCGCAGGCAAATGGAATTAAGAATTAGTCAGTTAAAAGTGACCGAAACAGAAACAGCTGCAAACAAACGTTGCTTTCTATTCATATTTAACAGCAACAATATCCGGTCCGTGCGCAACTATGTTGTGGTCAGAGAAAAACTCCCTAAGCTTCCAAAACTCCCGTGTCTTTTCTGTGGTTCTCTTTCCACTCCTCCCTTCGTCCTGCATGATGCCAGTTTTTAAACCTTGTTTGAATGTTGCTCTGGGCGAGGGCATTCTGCAGTCTCAAAACCATCTCTGCCGTTTCATTGCTTGATTTCTATGTTTATTAATTATGAAACTCCTTGAGCTACAATGGTAGCGCTTGCGTCAATACATTAAAAAGCGGTTTATTGGAAACACGTTGAGATCATAGTTTGGTTTTGGACAGAATTGAACCTATATCACTCAAGATGAACTGTCATATTGACAATAAACTATATCTTGTTATAAATGTTGGCTCATTAGTTCCGTTGTGTCAGATGAGCAATTGTTTGATCCCCTCAATTATTACATGTGAGGAACAGGCACGGGTTTTCATTTAGAAATAGCCCACAGGTTGACACTGGGATAACCGTAGTGAGAGAGACAGACAGCACCATGGTACATGGCGGAATAGACACAACAGATGGATAAATAGAAAACGGCCTCTGACTCTGAAAAGGACAAACATCACATGCAAAAGCTCGAACTCACAACCTCGGCATTTCCCAGACATACACTGTCATATAAGTACCGCGCGCTAAACGATTGCGCCACGGCCTATGCTATCAGATGACCCATCATACAGCTGCCTGTTCCACCTATCTTACAAGCAAGAAGACAAGGAAGGCAAGGAATCATCGAATCAGTCAACACAGACTAAAGCTGTTCATCCCACCGTGTCTGTGCAAGAAGCCTTCAGTTATTGAGACTCCATAGATTTTCGCCATAGACGTGTTTTATTTTTGTGTGTAATGTTTTGTTCTTTGTAATGAATTTGGATGTCCTTGGGCGAAATATATAAATATATTTGTGCATCTATATGTGAGTTGTAAATTAAATTGTGTGGAACCTTGATAATCAAATTGTTTGCGTTCATATCTGTTTTATTATAAATGTATTTGTTTTTATGTCTGTTTTTTTCTGAATTTATCTCTAAGTATCGCTGTGCTACAATTGTATTTACGTTTATTTGCTAGGTGTTTAAAAGTAACATAGATACAAAGGTACACACTGAAAATACATTTATAACAAATACAGATGCTCCACAATAATATTATAAATAACTTTGTTGCATTCAAATGTATAAACACTAAAACAGATATACAAACTTTATTTATATCCCACAGAACAAATTGCAACTTGACACAGAGACACCAGAATATATTTAGTGCTATCACTGATCAAAGCACATTTTACTCTCTACGGTGCTCAGCAAATTCTGCTGTGCCTGTGTTTCCTCTGCTTGTGCTCGGTGTAAGGGAAAGTTTGGGCGGGCCGTGGTATATTGTTTCCCAAGGCTGGACTGAAATGTGCTGTCTGAGGCCACATTCAGTGCTATAGTTGATATATAATAATCATCTGGATTTTATGTATAAAGGCATAATAACAACATCTACAGATGTTTCATCCCGGTACACAAATCCACTGCCAAATTAGTTCAAATGCTCACCCGCCCCAGTAGTTAACCTTAGCGCAAGCTCTAATGATGTACAACTCGACAACCCAACCCGGTAACAGGTCCCTCCTGTGCGAGATCTGGTCCCAAAGCCCCACGATTCTGCAGCCGACCTCGTGCACCGTTTATCCATAGACACGTTGTCATTTCTAAATTCAATAGCGCGGGGCACTGGGAATAATCCACAGAATACCTTTGTGGTCCTGCTCATTAATTTTCTCAATTGCACTTGAAACTCTGACTGAAGGAACTCATCCCCTTGTTTCCTTCTGTCATTGGTTAGCACATCGATCACGGCTGCTCCCCTTCACCTCTCAGAATGTTCTGCACCCACTCAGTGATGTTCTTTACCTGGCAGCAGGGAGGATATACAGCACGCATGACTCACGTTTGCCGTTGCAGAAAGGTACTGACTTTTGAATCCCCAATGACGTCAACTTATGTTACTTTTTAGTTTCAAAAGCAAAGTACTGCGAATCCTGTAAATCGAAAATGAAATCGGAAAATGTTGGATATACTCAGCCAGTCAGGCAGCATCTCTGGAAAGATTTCTGATGACGGGGTTGTGATTAAATTTGATTGACGTGAAGCGTCAACAATGCAATCCAGATACGGTCCGATATTTTAATCCCAAAGCGCCAGTTTGTGGGTTTTGAAACCAATGCGGATACCACGCATTAATCTGGAAGCTAAATTGTTGTTGTTCTGGTAAAGTCGCAACACCACAGGACTGCAATAAAATATCCAATTCTTTAAGATTAACATATGTTTTACAATTAATAAAATGAGCCAGTTCCAAAAGACATTCAATCTTCAAACGGTTAACTTCTGCCGTTTAATTTCCACAATGTCTGCCGGGGAAAAACACAGGATTCGGCTGTTTTTTTTAATTGCAGTTCAGTGCTGTTGCGACTCGTTTACTTTGAACATTCTCCTTTTAAACATTCTCACAGAGGCCGCCTGACTGGTTCACGAGTTCTCGGCATCAACGTTTACTCACCCCTGTGACCGCCACCTAGTGGTTAAGATGCAGTGCTCTATCCTCGTCAGCACAGGTTCGATGCCCGTTCTGGGATTTAATCAATTAAAATAAAGCTTATTAAATTAATTTCATAACACTCTGTGAATAAGTAATAATTATTGCAATCACCATGGACAACTTGGCACATTCTGTTTCAAACTGAGGGAAATAAATAGCAACAGAGAGCCTGCCAAAATTGAATCAGGTTTTGTGCTTTGCGTGTGATGAAATTTCAGCATTTCTCATTTCACAGAGTGTATTTTAAGACTCTGCTTAATAAATGCTCACTGTTTATTACAGCAAGATTCTGGTGCAACTGTGATTGGATATTTATTCACTGCACCCGCTCATTTGCAATGGAATTCTTCCAGTCACACAGCCTTCGTTCAATCGAAAAAAATCGAGATTGTGAATAAATTATTTATTTATTTCAAACAAATCAAATTCAATCTTTTAAACATATAATTTAAATGTATTTATTTTTTAAAATGTTAAATATATATATATATATTTGTAAATTGGCTTTTTGTCTGGGTTGGTTTTCCGACCCTCAGTCCTTCCTGCCTGTCTATCACCTCTGGTTTCAATGATCGTTTCAGCCCCGCGTGTTCCTGACACCCACTCTCACTCACGCACTGCACAATTGCAATCAGGGATGATAGAAATCTCACTTTATTCTTTTAAAAGGGAACTGCTGTCAGTCAAGGGTCATTCTGCATCTGTGTAAAAGGGATGTGCTTGTCGTCGCAGATCATTCTGTGTCTGTTTAAAAGGGATGGTTGTCATTTCCTGTTCATAATCTGTCCCTTTAAAACGAATTTTCTCATAATCCTGCATCATCCTGTATAGTTTAAAAGGTGTGTGATTTGAACTATGATGGATGAATTGTTGAACTGTTGTGTTCCAAGTTACCTGGGGTTTGCCTGCGCCGGTGCGCACCCAGATCGCCGTGCATCTGTTCAGTTACTCGAAATATGCTCATCTTTTCCTAATCCAATCCTTGATATCGCAGTTGCCCCGAATTTGCTCCCAATAGACACAACAGCATTTTTTGCGCTGATGATCGAGGCTGCGTGACCTAATGGATAGAGCGTCTAACTTCGATTGCAATGGTGAAGTTATCAGAGGATTGCAGATTTGAGTCCTGCTGCGGTCAATTAGTTCGCTGCGTGAAATTTTATATGCTTTGTTGTGATTCTGCGGAAAAACCACCCATCTCTTCCAGTCACTCAGCTGAAATAAATCAAGGCTGCTTGCTTTGAGAATCGAAGGGCACGTTTTCATCATTGTCGATCTGGTTAAACGGGCAGAGCAAGCTGTGAAGTGGACTTTCTTGCTCGTTCTTTCTGTTTGCATACAAAAAGCAGGAGATTGAATGGCTGACGCTGTGATGAATCGGAGACGCGGTGATCGAGAGGTGAAAGCGATGGACTGCTGATCTATGGTGCTCTGCACGTATGTGTTCGAATCTCATTCTCGTCGTTATTTTGTTACAGCTTTGACAACTCCATGATGGTTTTGTTAACCACATCGCCAAATTCCCCTTTTACTGACAAGGATGCTGCACTTTGATCATGTCATGTCTCAAATTCATAATATTTTCGTCAAAGGGATAACATTTGTCGGACTGTGGAGAGGGGGTCTAATTGGATAGGTCTCTGAGGGACAGCGCAAGCACGATGGGTCGAATATCTTTTCTAACTACCGTAAGAATCTGAGAGCTACACTCTCCGCTATTGGTGGCTCGTTGGGCTAGGGGTATGATTCTTGCTTTGGATTGGTCATATTTGAATTGCGAGAGGTCCAGGTTCCCAATCCCGGCCGAGCATCGCCATCTTTTACTCAAAGTTCCGCTTCTCACAGCCGCCCGAAATGTGAGAAAACAGACATATTTCACATTGAATGTTGGTAATATGGGGTTATGGGTAGCGGGCAGGGACGTGGACCTGAGTCCATGATCCGATCAGCAATTATCGTATTAAATAGTCGTGCAAACTCGTGGGGCCGAATGGTGTATTGCTGCTCATATTTCATATGTTCTTATGTGCTTATAAATGGGCGTTCCCTTATTCTAAGACTATGTCCTCTAGTTTTCGTTTCCCCTATGAGTGCAAATATGCTCTCTGCATTCACCTTGTCAAGCGTCCTCATTATCTTATAAGTTTCGATAAGATTACCTCTCATTATTCTGAACTCCAGTCTGGATAGCCCCAAACTACTTAACCGATCTTCATAAGTCAATCCCCCTCATCTCCGAAATCAACTGAGTGAACCTTCTCTGAACAGTCTCCAAGTATATCCTTCCTTAAATACGGAGACTAAAACTGTACGCAGTACTCCAGGTGTGGCCACAGTAATACCCGGAACAATTGTAGCAGGTCTAATTTGCGTTTATAAACCATCTCACTTGCAATAAACGCACATTCCATTTGCCTTCCTGATCAATTGCTGTACCTGCATACTAATTTTTATGTTTCAAGCACAACGACGCCCAGGTGTCCTTGTACTGCCGCACTTTGCAACTTTTCTCCATTTAAATTTAATTTGCTTTTCTATTCTTTCTGCCACAGTTGGTAACGTCACATGTCACACATTATATTGGAACTGACAAACTGTTGCCCACTCACTTAGCCTGTCTATATCCCTTTTCAGTTGTTTTTTATGTGTGCTGCTCAGAATTAGCTTTCCTAGGCATCCTTTTATCATCAGCAAACTTCGCTCCTTTACACTCGGTCCTGTCATGCAAATCGTTAATATAGAGTGTAAATACTTGAGGTCCGAGCACTGATACCTGCGTGACCCCACTAGTCACAGTTTGCCAAATGGAAAATTACGCATTTATCCCGATGCTCTGTTTTCTATTTTTGAGCAAAGCCTCTATCGATGCGAATATTTTACTCCCAACACCGTGAGCTGTTATCTTGTGCAGTAACCTATTATGTGGCACATTATCGAATGCCTTCTGGAAATCCAAATACACCATATCGACTGGTGTCCGCTTATCCACTCCTTACATCCTCAAAAACTCCAGAAAATTTGTTAAAATGATTTCCTTTTTATGAATCCATGCTGATTCTGCTTGATTGAATCATGCTTTTCCAAATGTCCCGCTACTGCTTCCTTAATAATGGACTGCAGCTTTTTCGCAACGGCAGATGTAAGGGTAACTGATCTATATTTTCCTGTTTTTTGCTTGTCTCGTTTTTAAGGGGCGTTACATTTGCCGTTTCCTCATTCGCTCTAACCGCCTCCGAATCCAGGGAATTTTGAGAAATTATAACAAATGCATCCATTACCTCTGCAGCCACTTCTCTTAAGATCCTCGGATGAAAACCATCAGATCCAGGGGACTTGTCTGCCTTTAATGCAATTATTTTACTAGCATTACTTCGTTCGTGATAGTGATAGTATTAAGTTCATCCATGCCTATATCCGCTTGATTATCCCCTATTGCGTTGTTTTTAGTGTCATCGACTGTAAAGACCAATACAAATTTTTTTGTTCAACGTCTCTGCCATTTCCCTGTTCTCCAATATTAATTCCCCAGTGTCATCCTCCAGGGGACCAACATTTCAATTCGCCATTCCTTTCATTTTTATGAATTTGTAGAAACTCTTACTATCTGTTTTTATATTTCCTACTGGTTTACTTTCATGATCTATCTTCCCTCTTCAATGATTTTTTTAATCATTCTCTGCTGGCTTAAAAAAATCTCCAATCCGCTGCTCTCGTCTCCCATTTGTCTTGGCCGCATGTATACCTTTGATTTCAATTTGATACCCTCCATTATTTTGTTAGTTAGACACGGATGGTTATCCCTTCTCTTACAGCCTTTCCTTCTCATTGGATAAATTTTTGTTCAGAGTTATAAAATATCTTCTTAAATGTCTGTTCTGCTCATCAACCATCCCACACCTTAGGCTACTTTCACAGTCTACTTTATCCACCTCTACCATCACACCTTTGTAGTCCCCTTCATTTAAGCTGAGGACACTGGTTGGAGAACCAAATTTCTCTCCCTCCAACTGAATTTGAAATTCAACCATAATGTGGTGACTCAATCCTATACGATCTTTTACTCCGAGATCATTTATTAATCCTGTCTCATTACACAGCACTAGAGCTAAGATAGCCTGCTCCCGAGTTGGGGTAGCATGTACAGTAGAAACAAATTATCCCGGATACACTCTATGAACGCCTCCTCAAGTCGAGCCTGACCAATTAATTTTATCCAGTAAATATGAAGATTAAATGCCCCGATGATTATTGCCGTTCTTTTTTTTACAAGCCTCCATTATTTCTTGATTTATACTCCGTCCAACTGTGTAGCTACTGGTAGGAGCCCAGCAGCGGCTTTTTCCCGTTATTGTTTCTTATCTCCACCAAAACTGATTCAACCACTTGATCCTCTCGTTTCTAACCAACACTCATCCCATCTTTTATTAACAGTGTTACCCCACCTGCTTTTCCTTTTTGTCTGTCCTTCCGAAATGTCAAATACACCTGAACATTTAGTTTCCAGTCCTGGTCACCTTGCAACCACGTCTCTGTAATGTCTTTCAGATCAAACTCATTTTTACCTATTTGTTCCGTCACTCATCTGTTTTGTTACGAATGCCACGTGCATTTAGAAAAAATGCATTTTAATTTGTTTTTTACCCTTTTTTCCTGCTTGTTTCCTCTGTCCTACAAACTCACTTTCTATCTTTTTGCTTTTAATTCCAACTCTACTCCCCTCCCTATTGAATCTATTGTAAGGTTCCCATCCCCCTGGCAAACTAGTTTAAACATTCCCCAACAGCACGAGCAACCACCGCCTCCTGCCGGCCCGCCGCAATGCGAGGTTATTAGTCCCGGCTCTGTTGAGGGGCAACCCGTCCGACTTGAACAGGCCCCAACTCCGCGAAAATCAGTCCAAATATCTCAGGAAACTAAAGCCCATCCTCCTGCACCATCTCTCCAGCCATGCATTCACGTGCTCTATCCTCCTATTACTCTACTCACTAGTTCGTGGCACCTGGAGTATTCTGGAGATTACTACCTTTCAGTTCCTGCTTTTTAGCCTCTAGCGTAGCTCCCCAAACTCAGCCTGGAGGACCTCAGCCCTCTTTCTACCTATGTCATTGGTAACAATATGAACAATGACCGCTGACTGATCACCCTTCTCCATCAGAATGCCCTGCAGCCGCTCGGTGACATCCTTGCCCCCAGGAAGACAACATTTTATTCTGGTGCCACGTCTGCGGTGGCAGAAACTCCTGTCTGCTCCCCTGATTATTGAAACACCTATCATTAAGCTATTCCTTTCTTCTCCCTCCTCCCCTGTGCAGGATTTGTATCTGGCTGCACTCGCCAGAAGCACTATGTCCACACCAGTACTCAGAAGATAACATCTGTTGGCGAGCGAGATGGACTCGGGGGCTCGTGCACGACCTGCCTCGTCCTCCTATTCTGTCTGCTGATAACCCTCTCCCTCTCTACCTGCAAGCTCTTAGGTTGCGGGGTGACCACTTCTCGAAGGGAAGTGGGTAACTATTTGATAGCGAACAGTTTGCAGAGCTCTGGGGAAAGAGTCTCATTCCATGCTTCTGTGATGCTACAATCTCTCACTCAGTGAGCTTGTGTTTTCACCTTTAATCGTCAGTTCATGGATTTAATTCCCGGCCGTGCCGGCAGGGATTTTCTCACATTTGGTGTGCTGGTTCTCTTTTTCTCTCTCTATCATTCATTCTATTTCTCTCTGACTCTAACTTTCTTTCCGTGTGTCAGTCTCGCTTTATGTCTACTTCAGTTGCAGTCAATTTATGTCCGCTTTTCTCATTGGGGATCTGTTTATCTGTCCAAATATGGTTTTTCTCTCTGTCACTCTCTCCTTCGCTCCCCACATCAGTTTATTCCATACCTTATGAGTTATCTCTTAAGCGCTGGTTCAGTCTGAACTTGCTGATACTGATTGGTTGACGTGCATTTTAACATTATTCATTCAAATATGTTCAGTGTTGACGGGAAGATTACATGTTCTGTGGGTTAAAGCAAGGAGCTTTCTTGTCTAGTTACGGACGGTCAGTTCAATGCGTTATTTGTCTAAGTGCTGTGCTTTTGCGGTTCAACTTTTCACCGACCACAGTTAAAAACAAGGCATATATCCTCCCACGTTTGCAGAGTATGCAGGCGTGTAGTTTGCTCTGCGCTGAAAACTAAATTTTGAGTCTGCAAGCGATTTGCCGAATTTCCAAGCACTGCATTGCAGCGTGCCCATGACCAGGATGGCCGAAATGTTAATGCGATGGAATTAAAATCCAACTGATGTGTCTCTGCTTCTGGTAGATGTTCAAACAACTGGTTTGACAATTAGACTTAATGCTTGTTTGTTATGAAAGCGTGGAAGCGGTCATAATCTCTGCAAATAATATACTTTTAATTCACCCATCAAGACAACATTTCTTTAATTATATTAGGTGTTCTGCCAATTGTCTGAACATAGGAACAGGATTAGACCATTCCGCCCTTTGTGCCTATTCGCCATTCTGTTAATTCTTAGCTGAGCTCGATCTTAACTCCATCTATCTGCATTGGCTCCACATCATTTTAACGAGTGTCTAGCAAAAACTATTAATCTAAAATTAACATTTTTAATTGAGCTAGTATATCCTGCCTTTTGTAGAAGATAAATCCATCACCCTTTAAGTGAAGAAAATTTTCCTAACGTCTCTATCGAATGTACTGCCTCTGATTTTAACATTGTCGTAAACTCCCCCGCGAACAGTAAAAAAAGGCTTGATCTCTATATATCTTATTCATTCGTTTCAAAACCTTAAAATCTCAATCAAACCACCACTTAATCTTTTATATTCCAGGGAGTACAGGCCTAGTTAATGTAATCTCTCCTCATAATTTAACCCGAGGCATCCTGGTAACATTCTGGTGACTATGACCTGTACACATTCCATTCCCGCCTATCATTTCTAAGGGGCCGTGCCCATAAGGGGACTCGATATAATGTCTTTCTAGATATAGCAGAGGGCTCAACAAACAGAGGGCACATATTTATAGTAATTGGAGAAGGTTTACAGGAGATGTGATGGGAAATTTCCACAGGCAGAAAATTGTGGTTGTCGAAAACGAATTGCCTGAAAGAGTGTGCCTTTTGATCAAAATGGAGTCCTGGCCCTTCCAGAACTTTCTGCATTATAGCAGTCAGCTTGCATAAACAGCTATACCTGGGTTGAGATGGTTGATGGCCATCAGACAGCTAGGAGACAAGTCATGCTGTGACAAGTAAAAAAAAAAATTCAAAAAAATAAATAAAATAATTTAAAAAAAAAATTAAAAAAATAAAGCTAGCAAAAAAAAAGTTTATTGAATGGAGAGAGACTTGTGAATGTCTTGTCTTTGAATGAGAGTGCTTCTGTCTTTTTTCCTTGTGTCTGGAAACCTGTTTGGAAAGGTTGTGGAGCTGCCTGTTTGTTTTAGCTCCACCCACTTTTTCAAACAAAGTGATGTTTTTTTTAACCCTTCATAGTTTTGTCCTGTATGTGGGAAGTTTAAGACATTTTAAGTTAGAAGCGCAGGTGTGAATTTATTCGGATGAGAAGTTACGGAGCTAGGAAATGCACAAAGGATAGGTTTGTTGAGACATGGTCCCGGTGCTTAAAAGTTGAAATGACTTTTTTTTTTAAAAAAAGCTTTGTGGGTCTCTCGAGGTGCAGGCTGGGGGAGTACACTATTTGTCCTTGGTGTAAAATCTTGGTACAAAAGCTTCTAGCTCAGTAAGAGGATTTGTTTTTGATAAAGAGTGGCAGTACAACAGTTGAATTGGGATTTTGAGATATTTCAGGTGATCTCCTTGATCAACATTTTGAGTGCATTGGAAAAATCTTGGGTTTGGAAGCCTTTTAATAAGATTAGAAAACAAGTACTTTACATTCTGTGATCTGTGAATCACTATAAGCATAACTGAGAAGTCCGTGTAACACACAGATTCTTCCGGTTCAGAAGCCCAATAGTGACAAATGGAGGTTTGTCCATGACCTACGAGCTGTGAATGAATCTACTATATTCTCACAATGCTTAGAGTTGATTTGGAATGAGGTATCCCGGAATGCTTTCCAGAACCTTAAACAGTCCCTCACTTCAGCACCCGCCTTGGGATTACAAGATTACACTAAGCTATTCAACTTATTTGTGCATCACAAGTCGGGTTTTGCACAATCTGTTTTGACTCAGTTACATGGGGACAGGCAGCGACCAGTAGCATATTTCAGTACCCAACTAGACCCAGTGGCACGCGGACTACCAGGATGTCTTCCTTCGTTGGCAGCAGCTTATTATGCTATGCAACAGGCTCAGACAATAACTCTAAATCATCAGACCATTTTGTATATCCCACACTCTGTCAAGATTTTACTTACTAAATGTGCCACCCAATACCTAACCTCCGCAAGAACCACTAAATACGAGGTCGAACTGTTATCAAATCCGAAACTTATCATCAAAAGATGCACTACCTTAAATCCAGCCACTCTACTCCCCACGGAAGACGACGGCGAACCCCATTCATGTGAAATGGTAACCGAATTCGTGACTAAACCACGCATCAATCTCACAGATGTACCAATGTGTAACCCTGAGCTAGTGTACTATGTTGACGGATCAGCCCTACGAAATGATAGGGGCCAACCTAGAGCGGCTTATGCAATTGTAACTCAGTTTAATGTTGTCGAAACAGTCTCTCTTCCAGACTTCTTTTCAGCCCAACAAGCCGAATTGTTTGCGTTAACTCGAGCCTGTATTCTGGCTGAAGGACACACAGTTAATATCTACACTGACTCCAGGTATGCTTTTAGGGTATCACATGACTATGGACAAATTTGGAAGATTTGCGGGTACCTGACTTCTTCAGGAACCTCTATCAAAAATGCAGAACAAGTGGAAAATCTCCTGCGAGCCATTCAATGCCCTTTGAAACTTGCCATTATCAAATACCAAGCACATACAGGCCAGTAGAATGAGGTGGCACTTGGGAATGCCAGAGCTGATAACGCAGCTAAGTCAGCAGCTCTGTCAAAAGGGGGGATGCAGGTGTCATTGTTCCCACTAAGGAAAGATAATTGCTCAGACCCGCCACCCACTATTAATGACGTGCTGGCCTTTCAGACACAGGCCAGTACGGAGGAGGTGGTGACCTGGACGAAAGATCAATGTTATAAAAATCCAGAAGGAATATGGGTTCAGCACGACGGCCGCGTGGTGGCCCCCAGATCCTTACTTCCATGGATTGCCCGATGTGTGCATACATTCACACATGCAGGCAAAGGGGGATTGGCAGATTATATTTTGGCAACTTGGTATGCACCAGGTATTTCGGCAATTGCAAAACAAATCTGTGAAAATTGTGTTACCTGTCAGCCAATGAATCCGGGTAAGACGGAAAAAGTAGAATCTGCCTCCCACCCAAATCCAGTCGGGCCTTTTGTTCATTTACAAAACGATTTTATTGAATTACCTATGTGTATGGGATTCAAGTATGTATTAGTTATTGTAGATATGTTCTCTAGATGGATTGAAGCCTTTCCATGTAAAAAGGCCGATGCCACTACTGTTGCTAAATGTTTGTTAAATGAAATTGTACCGCGCTTCGGAATCCCTGCTAAGCTTTCTCGTGATAACGGGTCACATTTCACGGGAACTGTTATAAGAGAAATGTGTAAAGCTTTGCAGATTAATCAACGTTTTCTTTGCAGTTATCATCCACAATCAGCTGGACTTGTTGAAAGATATAATGGAATGCTTAAAAATAAGCTGGCAAAACTATGCAATTTCACTGGACTGAAATGTCCAGAACTGCTGCCCTTAGCCTTGATGGTAATGCGATCTGCAACCAACAGAACAACAGGCCTGTCACCGCATGAGATAGTTATGGGACGTCCCCAACGACTACCTTTTACAGCACCATTTACTGCAAAACAGATGGACATCCACAAAATGGAGGAAAATATGTTGAATTATTGTATTGCACTAAACAAATGTATTTCCAGCTTTGATTCACAGGTAAAGGAAGCCCAAGTCAAGCCAGCGGAAGGAAAGTGTCATAACCTGGAGCCAGGGGAATTCGTTTACATCAAGATTTTTAAAAGAAAAAGCAGTCTACAGCCAAGATTCGAAGGACCATACCAGGTCTTGCTGGCGACCAATACTGCAATCAAGGTAAAGGAAAGACCAACATGGATCCACGCATCCCATTGCAAAAGGGCACCCGACCAGGAGGAAGGGACGAAGGGATCAGAGGAACAGAAAAAGGAAGACTGAATAAGGAACTGTATGGACTATGGGGACTGATGGTGCTGGGCTTGACAGGGTTTTACCTCACATTATTGATTACACCAGGGGTACAGACCCACCACCAAAGGGAATTGCACGTAAACGTATTTATGGCACTGAGTCATAGGTATGCTCAAAAAAGAAACTTGTCGAGTTGTTGAATATGTTCCCATGTACCTGTCCACTCCAGGGGGGGTATTCCCCTGAGATCTGTCCCCTTTAACGAATCAGAAATGGTAGAATGTTTGACAGTGCAAAATCTGTGGAACAGGGTTTGATCATATTCCTGCTGATAGTCTTCGCCCTGTATCTATTTCTGTCGTCATTAAGTGTTGCTGTGCCAGGGTGGGAGAAACTATGTTACCTACCGAGACCACGGCTAGAATTATGGTAGCAACAACTGCTGAAGGCTCTTGTGTGGAAATGGAAATGGAGAGACTGTACAAGATCAGAAAGTATTGAGTTGTCCTTGTGAAGGACAAAATGGGGGAATGTGGAAATGTATTTTTATCTAAGCTGATACCATACGGTATTTGTGTGCCTTTTGATCAAAATGGAGTCCTGGCCCTTCCAGAACTTTCTGCATTTTAACAGTCAGCTTGCATAAACAGCTAAACCTGGGTTGAGATGGCTGATGGCCATCAGACAGCTAGGAGACAAGTCATGCTGAGATAAGTACCCCCCCCCCCATGGTGCTTTCCTATTGTCTAAACTACAGGAGTTCCATGTCACCCCACCCTTATCTTCTAGCCATTATCTCTTTCCGAGACCTCATCCATTTGATGCAAACAGATAAACTGACCAGGAAATTGGAACAATCCTGACACAACACAAGACAGGTGATAGCCCATTACCTATGACTCATGGAATAATGGCCGTTTGGCTTTCTGATAACCCTGACAAAAGGAAATATCTGGATACCATGTCAGGACCAGGATATAGTAATTAACTCTTTATCTGTATTCACTGACTGTGAGACAGAGCAATACACAGGGAGACGCCAGAACTTTGGTTTTACTGCATAAATATCTTGTTAAACTGAACCATTTCGGAGGTGTTCACTTAGCCCTTGACTGAGTGTAATCTACCCCTTGTTAGCAAGTAAGTTGAAACTTCTACCGGAGCTGTAAGTGTCTGTGTCATTCTTTTCGGAGGTCGAGATTTCGACACAGCATGGGCCGAAATTGCCTCCTTCCGTGCTGTAAACTTCTATGAATCTATTATATTCTATAACTTAGTTTACTCCAGATATAATCTAACTACATCTCTGTACTGTTGATGAAAAACTTCCATTGCATTATAGTCTAACCCCTAGTTATAAAGCCTAACATGCCATTAGTTGTTTCGAATATATTTGTAACTTGCTACTGCATTTTAGCGGGATGGGCACTTGGACTGAAAACCACTTTGGAACTCCATCCCTCCGAGCTGTGCTCTATTTAATTAGTACTCGGACCTAATCTATGTGATCTAAAATGGATGACCACACAATTACCTGTCAGGAAACTATCTGCCACTGAGTCGTCCATTCATTTAATCTATCAATATATCTTTATAAATACACGGTAGCATCTTCACTAATTACTATATCACCAATATTTGCATCATCGTCAAACTAGGATATATGGCTGCCTGTTGTGCCTTCTTAATCTTTAAGAAATATAGAATGAAACAATTTTTTTAACACTAACATTTTAAAACGTGCCATACTTTGAAGCCCTGGTATGGTCTGTCGGAAGAGGAGGTAGGAGTAAGATTTCGGGTCGATGACCCATCTGATCCTACAAATATACATCATGCAACTGTGCGCTGTTTTCAAACAGTAAAAGCACGGGCTTGCATCCCCGTAGCATCTTTCAGAAACATAGGATGATCCACTTGCTCGCCGTTGCT
This sequence comes from Pristiophorus japonicus, assembly GCF_044704955.1. Classification (NCBI taxonomy): domain Eukaryota; kingdom Metazoa; phylum Chordata; class Chondrichthyes; family Pristiophoridae; genus Pristiophorus; species Pristiophorus japonicus. The sequence continues at coordinate 3,833,891 of NW_027254531.1, read as the reverse complement.
CAGTTTGAGCTCCGACAGGACGACCAGCCTCCAGACATCATTACAGCCTTAGTCCAAATATGGACAAACGTGATTAATTCTAAACTGAGACGAGAGTGATTTTCCTGGACATCAAAGCAGCATTTTACGGAATGTTTCATCAAGGAGGGTTCCAACGTTGAAGTCCTTGCGGGGTTAATCTCCACTGCTGGAGACATACCTAGCAGAAAAAATGATGGTTATTGTCGTTCGACGCTAATGATCTCAGCTCAGGATATCACTGCAGGAGTTCATCATCACCTGCTTCATCAATGACCTGCCCATCATCATAAATTCAGAAGTGGGCACGATCGTTGAAGATTGATTTTTCCAACTCGAGTCTCAACTCCACAGATAATGAAACAGGAAATATATCGCCTTTCCTTTATTTTCGCTATGAAATACTTCTACAACAGTACATTGGTAGTACCATCACCTCGATGACTGGACCATAGAGCCACATAAATTTAAAGCACAGAAGGAAACTATTAAGTCCATCGCGTCCTTGCTGGTGGACAAAGCACTATCCTGCCAAATCCAATTTCGAGCTCTTGGACCATAGCCATCAAGTCCATATACAAGTACTGCAGTGGTTCACGAAGTTTGTTCATCACTACCTTCTCAAACGCAATTAGGGTTGTGCAATAAATGTCAGCCATGCTAGTTACGCCCACATCCACTGAATTAATATTTTATTAAAACGTGCTTTACAATAAATAAAGTCATTCTTCAAGTGTGGTCACTGGATGTACTGTCGGGCAATACTGCAGCCAATTACCACACAGCAAGATCCCATCGATGGTGGGATACAAATATGTGCAGGACACAAAAGAGCATTCCCCACCTCTTAGAATCATAGAATCGTAGAAGTTTGCTTCAGAGAAGGAGAACATTCGGCCCATGCTGTCTCCGCCAATCGAAAGAGCTATCCAGCCGAATCGCACTTCCCAGCTCCTGATCTGTAGCGTTGCAGATTAGGGCAATTCAATCCATATACAAGTACTGATTGAATGTGATGAGGGATTGAGTCTCCGCCAACTTTTCAGTGAGTGAGTTTCAGACCCAAATTCATTCTGGGCGAAAAGATTTCTCCTCGACTCTCGTGTAATCTTTTTATAAATTACTTTAAATCTAGGCACTTGATTATTGACCTCATTAATCAGGGGCATATGTGTTTCTTATGCAAACTATCTCGGCCCCTCACAATGTTATACACCTCAATTATGTCACCCTTTATTCTCATCAGTTCTGAAGAAAACAACTCCAATCTTTCCCCAGAACCAAATCTATCCATTCCTGGCAACATCCAGAGGACAATAGAGGAAACAGATGGAGGTGGAGGTGAATTGTTTGTTTTTAAGCTGTGAGTTGTCGTGATCTGTAATGCACTGCCTGAAAGGGTGGTGAATTATAGAATCATCGATGCATAGAATTGTTACAGCACGGATGAAGGCAATTTGGCCCGTCGAGCCCGTGCTGACACTCAGTGAGTCTCACCCCCATGTCATTTCCTTGTAGCTCTGCAGATTCAACAGTAACCCTCAAAATGGAATTGGATAAATGCTTGAAGGGGCACATTTTGCAGGGCGCTGTGGAAAGATCTGGGACTAATTGGATAGCTCGTTCAAGAGTACGATGGTCCAAGTACTCTCCATTGGTAATGTATGATTTTATGAAATGTTTTCTGATAGTTTCATGTAAATGGCGCTAGTCATTTGCCCGTTCCACAGTCCCACTTCATTTATTTGTACATGCGAATATGCTTTTCCAACCGAGTTGAAATGAAGTGGGATTCGGTGGCAATGCGATGCAGGTCACCTAGTTTATCAGGGCGCAGTGGCCAAGTGGTAAAGCTTCGGTCTCGTAAACCAAAACACATGGGTTCGACCTCCACATGCATCTATCGAGATTGTATCACATTAAATGTGACATTCTAAAGCTTTTTCCTTTTTAACTATCAAAACACTTCACAATTTTGAACTTATATCATAAATCGCCTCTTAACGTTTTGTATTCTAAGGAGAAAAATCCCAGCTTCTCCATTCTCTTCGTGTAAATGAGGTCCCCAACTCTGGCAGTATTCTTGTAAATCTATTATGCACCCTCTCCAAGGGCTTGACTTCTTCCATGAAGCGTGTTGCCCAGAACTGAACGTAATATTCCAGCGAAGACCTCATAAGAGCTTTTTAATTGTTTGGCATAAATTCCTTGTTTTTATACTCTATTCTTCTATTAACAAAGGAAAAGTCCTCATGTCTTCCAGATCCTGCCCCGTGTATTAAATTGTACGATTTAGAGCTGGTTAATACAATACAGGGAGAGTATTTTGACCGGTTTCAGGATCATTGATCTCCAGACGCAGATGCTTAAAAAGGGATTTAAATTTTCACGTATAAATCTGGCCCCGTTAAAATTGTATCACTAATTCATATTGCCTCTCATCATCCTCCTAAAATATATCACTTCACAACTCTCTGCGTTAAATTACATCTGCTATCTGTCTGTTCATTTCACCAGTTGGTGATTTTCATACTCCCTCTTTGTAGCACTTACTAACTGCTTTGTGACCCTTTGCTTTTCTTTCGAGCTTTCCCATTCACCAGGATCTGTGCTACTTTTTGCATTTGTGTACGTTTTTACTTTTAGTTTAATGTGGTCCCTTACTTCTTTATTCGTCCATGCCTGTTTTTTTGGCCCCTCAGGGGTACACACTGATACTGTATCACTTTTAATTATTTTTAACACCTCCTCTCATTTTACCCATTAACAGATTTTCCAAGTTTATTCTGGACAGTCTCTGTCTCAGCCCCTTGAAGTCGGTCTTACCTAAATATAGAATGGTAGTAGCTGTTTCGCGTTTCTCCCTGTGAAGTTGAAGTCGATAATGTTTTGATCGCTATTAAATACATTTTCACTTACACTTGGGCTATTGAATAAATTCGGCTTGTTACTCATTACTAAATGTAAATTGATATGCCCCTTGTTCGTTCTGGAACATATTATTGTGGAACTAGCCCGGACACACTCAAGAAATTCACAATTTTCTAACAGGTGCTAGTCCGATTATCCCAATATATATGAACATTTAAATCCGCTATGAAAACCACACTTTCTTGAATACACGCTTGTCTAATGTCTACATTTATATATTCTAGTACTTCACAGCTGCGACCAGGGGGCCGATACACAACTCCCACTTTTGTCTTAATTCCTTTCCTATCTCTTAATTCTACCCATAAAGTCTCCACGTCCGGCTTACTCGTAATTATATACTCGCTTAGAACTGAATCGTAGAATCATAGTTATTTACAGCACGGAAGAAGGATATTTCGGCACATTCGCTCAACGCCGGCCAACAAAGAGCTATCCAGAGGAATCCCATGTTCCAGCTTTTGGTCCGTCGCCGTGTAGGTTATTGCACTTCAAGAGCATATCCAAGCGTGCTTTAAATGCGCCGAGGGTTTTTGCCTCTACCATCCTTTCAGGCAGTGAGTTCCAGACTCCCAACTTGCTCTGGGTGAAGACATTACCCTTCAATTCCCCTGTAAACTTGCAACCAACGACTTTAAATCTATCTCCCCTTCTTGTTGAACATTCTGCTCTGAAAGATAGGTCCTTCCTATCCACTCTCTCTCGGCCCCTCATAATTATGAACACATCAATAATGTTTCGCCTCAGCTCCCTATGTTCTAATGAAAATAAACCCAGCCTATCGAATCATTATTCATAGCTAAAATTCTCCAGTCCAGGCAACATCCTCGTAAATCTCTTTTGCACCCTCTCTAGTTCAATTACATCTTTCCAGTAATGATGTGTACGCAGTAATCTAGCTGTGGCCCAAATAATGTTTTATATAGCTCAATCATAACTTCACTGCTATTGTACAATATACCTCAGCTAATAAAGGTAAGTATGCCGCATGCCTTCTCAACTAGCACGTTTTCTTTGCATCCTGAAACAGGGAGACAATGATGAAATATTACAACAACAACTTGCATTTATGTAGCGCATTTAATATAGTTTGACGTCACAGGGTGCTCCACAACAGCTTAAACCAAATCAAATAATGTTGACACCGAGCCACATAAAAGAGATATTACGGCAGATGGCAAAAAACTTGGTCAAACAGGTAGGTTTTAAGGAGCATCAATCTTGACATCTTTTTGAAAGACCGTAAGCCCGGAATATTAATCAGTTTTATTTCCTCAAGGTCTGAAAGTTGTGAGAAGTTGGCTTTTGAAATAGACTCATGGGTGTCGAATTCATTATATCATATAGGATATTCATTGGAAAAACAGGCTTTTCGGCCCAACCTGTCAATATCGCCGTTTGAGGCCTCTTTCCGCATCCAGCACTATCAGCATTCAGTTCTCCCTCATATATTTATCTAACCGCTCCTGACATGCATCTATAATATTTGATTCAACCACTTTGGTAGTAGCGAGTTCTACATTTTTACCACTCTCTGGCTAAAGAAGATTCTTCTTAATTCCCAATTTGATTGTTGCTGATTTTTCTTATATTGATGTTCTCTAGTGATACTCTTCCCCACAAGGGAAAACACTCTGTATCTACTCTGTCAAACATTTCAAGATATTAAAGGGCTCTATTAGGTCACCCCTCAGACTCCTCGTTTCGTTACAAAATAAATTGAGCCTGTCGATACTTTCCTGATAGTATACCATCTTCTCCACACCCTATCCAGTGCCTCGCTATCTTCTTTTTAATTTGGCGACCAGCATTGCATACAGTACGCCTAATGTGGTCTAACTGTCGAGAGGTCTGAATTTGGTCAGTTTTGAAACAGGCGTGGCCCGCATATCATCTTTTGAGGAGACATTTCACAGCCATCCTGTAGCAACTAAAGGCCGTTTGCTTACAGAAGCTGATTGTACATTTTCAACATTCTCGATATGGATGCACGGGCAGGACACGTCGTGAAGGGGACATTTTGCAGCGTATTTATGTCCGGATGCAAAAAGCCTGAAATGGAATAGCCGAGTTCCGCTAGATGGCAGACGAGAGGTTAAGGCGATGGACTGCGAATCGATTGTGCTCATTTACGTTGTTAATCGTTTGTTGTTGATAAACCTTCCAAGCATTTGACTGAATATGACATAAATTATGCTTTGAATCCAAATCTCATCAAAACTCTAAATTCCTGAAAACATAGGTTATCCATTAAGCTGACTAAGTCACGGTGATTTATTATATTTTCTTGAAATGCCAACTGAATTTACTGACTGGAGGAATTGTACTAACTCCACGTGATCGGCTCGGCTCATCCTTGGGGCGAATTGCGAGCGGTGCGAGCACATCCTGCAGCAAAAACTGCAACTGAGTCATTAATCTTCTTTAAGGAAGGGGAAATGCCCCCTATACCTCATGCTATACAAGTGGGCACAGTTACATCCAAATCTCATCATGCTTAATCCCCTCTTCGCGGGACTGGAGAACCATTTTCAAGAAGGAGGCTCATGGTCTGCTCAGCAGAAAGTCAATGTTCTGCATGTTCTTTCATTCAGCTTTCCAACTGGACACAGGCATCCAATTGCCGTGCGAGCAATGCTGACTATTCTAAGTCAACAATATTGGAATGTGTTTACAAAACTAATTTTGAATATGTAACCTGTATTATCAAATAAGAATTTGCAGCATGAATAGCTCTTTATTGTCGTCTCTCTCGGCATTCTCATAATGAATACTCTACCTTAAGCCAACTGTAATTGGTGCTGCTTTACTTCACTGCGAGCGCGAAGGGACATATCTGTGAAGATATTTGCCCCGAATTAACACTATTCCTGTGCTATTGTCCACATCTTTCTTACCCATTTCTGGCCTTGTTGCAGGTTAGATCAGCCCAGGCCGTCCATTGAAGCCTGATAACTCAATCAGCGAAAAGGAGAGAAATACAAGAGACAGAGACAGGTAAAGACAGAAAGAAGCATGCGAAGACAATATCAGAAAAGGTCATTGCATTTTGAGGGGAAATTCTTTTGCTCTCTTGAAATGTTGTAAAGCGTAAAAGATAATTGGGCGACGGTTTAAACGTGACTCATTCCCTGGCGGATCTCTCAGGCGCTTAGATAGGGAAATGCAGCTCTTATTTGTTCGAGCACTGAATGGAGCTTTAAACAGTGTAGTGGCGAGCAGGTAAACTTGAGTGGATTTCAGACCCACAACAATAAATCATACGGCTATCGCAGGCAATTGCGGTTTGCTGCAAACTTTCACTTTCCAGCCTCGGAACCAGCCAACCCTGACCTGAAGGGCTATGTGGAAAGGACAGGAAAGTGGGACTAGCTGAGAGCTGGCACACTCTCGATGGGACGAGTGACCTCCTGCTGTGCGGTAATAATTCTATTAATTTACAATTGGACTTTGATAGGAATGGAATCGACAAGTTTGAATGTTTCTGTAGAACATAATCAGCGAGAAGTCCAATGCACGAGCCATTGCAACACTGAGCACAACATTTCTCGCGAGAAGTTCAGGAACATCCTTGTTTCTGTTGGAGGTGGTGCAGGAATTATGTGGAGATAACCAATGCGTTTACATATCTTCTCTTTGAAATCGAGCGTGTTTCCGGCACATTATTCTTTACATCAGAGTTACTGATTAAATGTTTATGCTGTTGTCACAGGAAAAACTCCCGAAGCATCCGAAACTCCCGTGGCTTTTCTGTGGCTCTGTTTACTCTCTTCCCTTCCTCCTGCACGCTGCCAGCTGGTAACCTTGTTTTAAATGTTGCTCTGGTCGAGGGCATTCTACAGTCTCAGAACCCTACCGTTTCATATGTTTAGTAATTATGAAATTCATTGAGCTACAATGTCAGCGCTTGCGACAATACATTAAAAAGCGGTTTATTGGAAACACGTTGAGATCACAGTTTGGTTTTGCGCAGAATTGAACCTCTATCACTCAAGATTGACTGTTATATTTACAATAAACTGTATCTTGTAATAAATGTTGGCTCATTCGTTCCGTAGAATTAGACGAGGAACAGACACGTGTATTCATTGACAAATGGCCCACAGATTGCCACTGAGATAACCGGAGTGAGAGAGACAGACAGCACCGTGATACATGGCCGAATATACAAGACAAATGGATCAATAGAAAACGGCCTCAGACATCACATGCAAAATCATCGGTTGCTCTAGGTGAGGCTCGAACTCACAACCTCGGCATTTCCCGGGCCTGCACTGTCATATAAGTACCGCGCGCTAACCGATTGCGCCACTAGAGCTGCATGCACTGCGGTATCAGTGCTCCCATCATAGAGCTGCCTGTTCCATCTGTCTCACAAGCAAGAAGACAAAGATTCATCGAATCATTCAACACAGAAGGAAGCTGTTCATCCCATCGTGTCAGTGCCGGCTCTCTGCAAGAAGCCTTCAGTTATTGCGACTCCAAACCTTTTCGCCATAGACGTGTTTTATTTTCGTGTGTAATCCATTTTGTTATTTGTAATGAATTTGGATGTCCTTGCGGGAAATTTATAAATATATCTGTGCATCTATCTGTGATTTGTAAATTAAATTGTGTGGAACCTTGATAATCAAATTATTTGTGTTCATATCTTTGATTTTATAAATGTACTTGTTTTATGTCTGTTTTCTTTATGAATTTATCTCGAAGTATCGCTGTGCTATAATTGTATTTACGTTTATTTGCGAGGTGTTTAAAAGTAACATAGATAGAAAGGTATGCAGAGAAAATACATTTATAACAAATACAGATGCTCCACAATACTATTATAAATAACTTTGTTGCATTCAAATGCATAAACACTAACATAGATATACAAAATATATTTATATCCCACAGAACAAATTGCAACAGAAACACCAAAATATACTTAGAGCAATCACTAATCAAAGAACATTGTACTCTCTACGGTCCTCAGCAAATTCTGATGTGCCGGTGTTTCCTGTGCTTGTGCTCAGTGTAAGGGAAGGTTTGGGCGAGCCGTGGTATATCGGTTCCCAAGGATGGGCTGAAATGTGGTGTCTGAGGCCACGTTCACTGCTATAGTTGATATATAATAATCAATTGGACTTGTGTAAAAAGGCATAATTACAACATCTGCAGATGTTTCATCCTGGTACACAAATCCACTGCCAAATTAGTTCAATCCCTCACCCGCCCCAGTAGTTAACCTTCCCGCGAGCTCTATTGATGTACATCGCGACGTACTGTAACAGGTCACTCCTGCGCCAGAACTGGTCCCAATGCCCCCGGATTCTGGAGCACAACCTCGTGCACCGTTTATCCAGACACACGTTGCCATTTCTAAATTCAATTGCGCGGTGCACTGGAAATAATCCATAGAATACCTTTGTGGTCCTGCTCATATATTTCCTCAATTGCACTTGAAACTGTGACTAAAGGAACTCATCCCCTTCTTTCCTTATGTCAATGGTTAGCACATAGATCACGGCTGCTCCCCCTCACCTCTCAGAATGTTCTGCACCGACTCAGTGATGTTCTTTACCTGGCAGCAGGGAGGATGCACACCACGCATGACTCACGTTTGCCATTGCATAAAGGTACTGACTGTTGAATCGCCAATGACGTCAACTTATGTTACTTTTTAGCTTCAAAAACAAAGTACTGCGAATCCTGTAAAACTGAAATGAAATCAGAAAATGTAGGATATACTCAGCCAGTCAAGCAGCATTTCCAGAAAAAAACTTCTGATGACTGGTTTGTGATTAAATGTCATTGACGTAAAGCTTCAACAGTGCAATCCAGACACTGTCCGATATTGTAATCCTAAAGCGCCAGTTTGTGGGTATTGAAACCAATCCAGGTACCACGCATGAATCTGGGAGCTAAAGTGTCGTTGTTGTTCTTGTAAAGTCGCAACAGCAGAGGACTGCAATGAAATGTCCAAGTCTTTAAGATAAATCATATATTTTACAGTTAATAAAACGAGCCAGTTAGAAAACACATTCAATCTACAAAATGGTTAACTTGTGCCGTTTAATTTCCGCCATGGGAGCCGGGGAAAAATACAGGCTTTGGCTGTTTTTTAAATTGCAGTTCACTGCTGTTGCCACTAGTTTACTTTGAACAGTCTCCATTTGAACATTCTCACAGAGGCTGTCTGACTGGTTCACGAGTTCTCGATATCAATGTTTACTCACCCCTGTGACCACCACCTTGTTGTTAGGATGCAGCGCTCTATTCTCGTCGACACAGTTTCGATGCCCGTTCCGGGATTCATTAAATTAAAATGAAGCTTATTAATTTCATAACACTCTGTGAAAGATTAATAATTATTGCAATCGCCATTCACAATATGTCATATTCTGTTTCAGACTGAGGGAAATACATGGCAACAGAGAGCCTGCCAAACTTGAATCAGATTTTGTGCTTTGCGTGTGATGACATTTCAGCCGTTCTCAGATATGAGAGGCAGACGGGGAAGACTGACGGAAGGCAGACAGAGAGCGAAAGACAGGGGCAGAAGAGGGTGAATGGTGGAAGGGAGACAGTAAGTGACAGACAGGGTAGGCAGACGGGAGCTAGCCAGAAAGATAGCAAACTGGGCTGAGATAGAGAGAGACAGACAGACGGTGGGGTGAGGCAGTGAGAATGAGAGAGAGCGGTTGAGACAGAGGTTTAAGAGACAGATAAATAGCGAGTTGGCTGAAACAATCGGGGTAGATAGGGGGAGACGCCGAGTGATACAGATGGGGGAGACAGCAACGGCAGACAGATGAGTAGACAGAGACAGAGAGAGAGGCATACAGGAGAGACAGGACCAGAAAGACCTACGAGGAGGGAGAATAAGAGAGACATATGGGGAATCAGAGCGAGAGACAGACATGGGTAGGAGAGTGGGAAAATAGACTGATGGAGACAGGCGGTGGAAAAAGACAGAGAGAGGCAGGTGGGGAGAAAGAAGGAGGAGTCAGACCGGTAATACACCGAGAGAGAGAGAGAGAGAGAGAGATCGTACGGTAGCAGAATGGGAATGTTACTGAACTCCTAATCCAGAGGCCTGGTCCAAAGTTTCCGAGATATAACTTGAGATCCTGCAAAGGCAGCTGAGGAATTTAAATTCAGTTAATTGCATCAATCTGAATTTAAAGAGCTAGTATAAGAAATGACAATGATAATACTGGAGTGTCGTAACAATTCATCTGGTTCACTAATAGCCTTTAGGGGATGAAGGAGAGAGTGATACAGCAGACGGAAACGGGCAAGTCAGAAATAGAACAGACGGACCAGACAGACACAGCAAAGTTCGGGAGAGAGACAGCCAGAAAGGGGAGACAGCGAGGATGACAAACGGTGGAGTTAAACAGGAGGGAGACAGGGATGTCGCGACAGAGGAAGGCAGTAAGAGAAGTAGGTTGACAGACTGTGGGGCCAGACGGTACGAGAACTTCAAGGGACAGACTGGAGAGACAGACGGGAGAGGGGTGGAGGGGGAGAGACTAATGGGCACAGACGGGGAGACGGAAAAAGAGATAACAGCAGAGGAAAGAAAAAGACAGTGGGCGTCAGACGGAGAGACAGGCGGGAGGGGCACAAAGAAAGACAGGCGGGGGTTACACACGTGGCGAGAAAGTCGACGGAGTGGTAGATAGGACGAGAGAGTGTTGGAAACAGATGGCGAGACAGAAAGAAAGACAGATGTGAGGAGACAGAGAAAGAAAAATAAACGGGGAGACTCTTTCCAATCTCGCTCTCTCGTCCAATTTTAGTGAATAACAATGTAACTGACACTGTAAATAGTATCGTGGAACATAAAGTTGCAAAGAGACGTTTATTAAGTGTTTGCGAAAAAAACTGTGCAGTGATAGGTCCCTGTGGCGAAGTGTAAATTCTTCCACATTGAACCTAAGAACGATGGATCAGAGTATATTATACTTCGACACTGTGCCTGACAATGATATTTAGTAGTGCAAGTTCTGTAATCACTCCTAATCCTCCGGTTTTTGCTGGTCATAATTCACCTGTCTTTTGAACACCAAATGCCCCTGTTTCTGAAACTCCTAATTTCGTGTAGCCGGTGTCTGAATTCCCCATGTTTCAGAAGCTCCTTATCCCTCTGTTTCATGAGCTCCTTATCCCACTGTTTTAGAAGCTCGTTATCCCCCTGTTTCAGGAACTCCTAATTCCCCTATTTCAGGAGCTCGTTATCCCTCTGTTTCAGGAGCTCCGAATTCCATGTTTCGAACTCCTTATTCCCCAATTTCTGCAGCTCCTAATTCTCCATTTTCTTGGACTCCTCATTGCTCTGATTCAGCTGTTTCTATTTCCCCAGTTTCTGTAGCTCCTCATTTCCCTGCGTCAGGAACTCCAGATTATCCTCTTTCTGGCGCTCCAATTCCACTGTTTCTGCAGCTGCTCGTTCTACTGTTTCAGTAGCTTCTTTTTCCCTTCTTTTGGAGTAACTAATGTCCCTGTCACTGGAGCTCATATTTCCCCTGTATCAAGTGATCCTAATTCATTTCTTTCTTTAACTCCTATCTCTCCTTTTCTGCTGCTCCTAATTCCCCTCTTAATTTTCCTCTTCCTAATTACGTTATTTCTAGAGCTCCTCCTTTCCCTGATTATGATGCCCTCTCCTAACTCCCCAGTATTTAGAGCTAAGAACTGGAGCGGTCTAGCAATGTCTCTGTTTGTGGAGCTCTCTGCTAATTTTCAGGTTTCTGTCATGATCTCCTAATTCGCCTATTTCTGGTGGCCCTTCATAAATCCCTCGTATCCGGAGGTACTGATTACACTGCTTCCGTTGATCCTCATTCTCCGTGTTTCTGGAGATTCTAATTCAACTGTTTCTTGATTCTATTTCCTCTCATTTTAGGGCTCTCTCATTCCGCTGTTGCTGTAGATCAACCAATGCTGCTGTTTCTGGAGCTCCTAATTCCCGTTTCTGGAGCTTCAAATTTCCCTGTTTGCAGAGCTCCTACTTCCCCTGTTTCTGCTGCCCTATCCCAATTCATACTTTTTATGAATATCCTAACTCCGCTGTTCCAGCAGCTCCTACTTCTGCTTTATCTGGGGCACTTAACTCCACGTGTGTACAGTCACTCACCTGAGGTAATGGAAAGCCGTTTGCTTTAAGAAGCGGATGGCACATTTACAACATTGTCGATCTGGTTGCTTAAGCAGGACAAGCGGTGAAGTGGACATTCTTGCAGGATATTTCTGCTTGGATGCAAAAAGCAGGAATTTGAATGCCTAACGTTGCTGCAAACGGGAGACGAGGTGGCCCAGAGTTTAAGGCGAATAACTGCTAATCCATCGTGATCTGCATGCTCAGGTCCGAATCCCAGACTCGTTCTTATTGTGTTAAACGTTGGAATACATTTGTTGTTTTGTCAATCACATAAAGCCTCATGGCCAAATTTGCCATTTACTGTCAAGGATGCTGCACTTTGGTCATGTCATGTCTCAAATTAATGTAGGGCCTGTAATTCCGGCCTGACTGGGTCTGTACGGAATATGTATGCAACCAGCACGGACTCACAAAAGCCCTTCCTTGGCGTGCGAGGCGCATGCACTGAAAATCAGGTTTTCCAATGTCAAATTCTTGCTTGACAGATCGAACGCTCTTCAGGAGAAGGATATTCGATGGGTGAGTATGCGCTATTTGCTATCTATTGCTCAGTGAATGTCCTTAAATTTCTTGCGCCTGGGAAATGCTGGCGCATAGCCTACTTTTATCAGCATAAGTGTTTTAAAACATGTAAAAAAATATAAAAACATCTACAAATAAAATGTAATAACATTTTTATGTTTAAAAAATCTGTTCACTAAGGAAGGTTTATTTTAAACCCTAAATAACAAACTTTTTTTAAAATTCGAAAAATATATTTTTTTCTAACACATTTGTTAACTTTAATTTAAATTAATATTAAATACGTGAGGTGTTTTTTTTTAACTTTTTATGTGTGTTTGGGTGATGGGGGCGTTTTCATTCGTAATATTGAGAACCCCTACTGAAGGAGATGCTATTATTACAAATGATAATACTGTACCTTCTTTCGCTGTCCAGAGCCACGTGAATCCAGCTTATCCCCCCACAGTTCCAAGACGTGAATGTGCTGCGAAGGGCGGGAAGAGAATGCCTCAGATGCGGACGGTGCAGGAGCAAAAGGTAGTTGTGGAACGTTATCACTATTTTCAGCTGAGCGCCTGGGGGAAGCCGAGCACAATGACTTCAGGACCAATATATTCATCAAAGGTAAAATTTACGTTCTTATGTTCTTATTCGCAAGATTATGGGGAGGGGGACTAATTTGATCGCTCTCTCAGAGACACAGCACAACCAAGTTGGGCCGAATAGCTTTCTTCACTGCCGTCAAAATATGCCATTTTAATATAGAATGGGTTACGCACTTTACTGTCGGCTGCTCCTTGGTCTAGGGGTATGATTCTCTCTTTGGGATTATCACAGTGGAAAGGCGAGAGGTCCCGGATTAGTTTGTGTCTGTCTAAATGGATTTGCTGTCAGTCCAGGATCAATCTGTGTCTGTTTTCAAAGGGATTTGCTCTCAGACCCGGGTCATTCTGGGCCAGTTTAAAATTAAAGAACTCGCAGTCCAAGAACATTCTTTATCTGCTTCAGGGGTATTTGCTTTCATACCCAGTCAAGGGTCATTCTGCATCTGTATAAAAGGGATGTGCTTGCAGTCCCGGATCATTCTGTGTCTGTTTAAACGGGATGGTTGTCAGTTCCGGTGCATAATCTTTCCCTTTAAGACGGATTTTCACATAGTCCCGGATCACCATGTATATTTTGAAAAGGAGTGTGATTTCAGCTGTGATGACCGAATTAAGCTGTCGTGTTCCAAGTTCCAAGCCCAGATAAATTGCGCACCCAGATAGCAGCGTTTCTGTTCATTTACTTGAAATATGCTCAGCTTTTCCAAAACCCACTCCTTGATATAGCTGTTGCCCCTAATTTGCTCGGAATATAAACAACAACAATGTTTTTCCTCATTGCAGCAGCCGCGTGGCTTAATGGATAAGGCGTCTGATTTTGATTACAACCGCGACGTTATCAGAAATTTGCAGACTGGAATCTTGCTGCTGTAAATTAACTCGCTGCGGGAACTGTTATATTCTTTGTTGTCATTCTGCCACAAAACCAGCCATCTAGTTCAGTCACTGACATGAAGGAAAGGAAGGCTGTTTGCTTCAAGAAGCTAATGGCACATTTTCACTGTCGATCTGGTTGCACGGGCAGAAAAAGCGGTGAAGTAGATTTTCTTCAACATTATTTGTGTTTGGATGCAAAAACCAGCAGATTCAATTGCTGACGTAGCTAGCAATAGGAGACGAGGTGGCCGTAGAACTTCAGATGAAGATCTGCTAATCCAGTGTGCTGTGCATGCGTGAGTTCGAATTCCATCCTCGTCGTTATGAGGTTAAGCAATTGACACTTTCGGTTATTTTTTCAATCATATTTAATCTCATGGCCAAATTCAACATTTAGTGACAAGGATGCTGCACTTTGGTCATGTAATGTTTCAAATTAATAATATATTGATCAAAGGGAAAACATTAGCAGGGCTATGATCATGGGGTCTAATTAGATGGTCTCTGAGAGACAGTACATGCAGGATGGGCCGAATAGTGAACTAACGTCAGAGTCTGAGCCCGAAGCTTGTCGCTGTCGGCGGCTAGTTGGTCCAGGGTTAAGCTTCTCGCTTCGAGATTTTCATAATTCAAATGTAAGAGATCTCGTTTTCAAATCCCGAACGAGCTCCGCTATCTTTTAGACAAAATCCGCTTCTCACAGCCGGTCGACATGTGAGAAAAATTAAAATTTTAAATGAAAACGTGTAATTTCCCGCAATTGTTCCCATGGCGTCCAAATCGCAGAGTTTCACAGAAACAAGGTGACATTTACTAATTGAGTAACATTTAAATATCTCAGATTTTGATCCCTCTGTTTTTTTTGTCAATCACATTTAACCTCAATGCCAAATTCACTTTTCACTGACAAGGATGCAGCTCTTTGTTAATGTAATGTCTCAAATTTATAATATATTCATCAAAGGGAAAGCGGTGCAGGCTAGAAGGGCCGAATGGCCTACTCCTGCACCTATTTTCTATGTTTCTATGTTTCCATGTTTCTATGAGCAGTACTATGGAGAGGGGGACTCATCAGATCGGTCTCTGAGAGTCAGCACAGGCACGATGGGCTGAATAGTAAACTACCGTCAGAATCTGAGAGTTACACCCCTCATTGTCGGCGGCTCGTTGGTCTAGGGATATGATTCTCGCTTTGGGATTTTCACAATTGACATGCGAGAGGTCCCGGGTTCAAATCCCGGACGAGCCCTGCCAACTTTTAGTCAAAGAACCGCTTCTGAGCAGGTCGACATGTGAGAAAACGTACATATTTCAAATTAAAACGTGTGATGTCGCTCCGTTGTTCCCACATCGTCCAAATCCTGGAGTTTCCCAGGAGCAAAGTGAAACTCACCGAACTGAGTAAAATTAAAGTATCTCAGATGTACTCGGCTCTGTTTCTCATTGGACAAGCTAAACCTGTGTTTAATTCCGACCAATACTTGATCAGTATATCTTCGTTTCTGCACGAATGAACTCACCTCCATTGGGATAAGCACACATTCAGCGTCAATCTCAACTTCAACGTGAAGCAAACTCTGCCCTGAATATGAATGCATCCTGTTTCTCGAGCGCTGAAAAGTCGTGAGAAGGTGACTTTTGAATTAATCCCTTGGCTGCCGAATTCAAACCGGATAAGAAATCAATCCGGGAGGCCAAGCTGCCTGGTCTGATTAAAAGGCCCTATATTTCAGGCATGTTATAGTCTTCTGGCCTCAACACTAGGTTCAGCGTAGGGGATCATAAGGACCGCTCCCATTGTCAGATAATGGTTCTGCTGTTCCCACTAACACCATTCCTGGACGATTCTTTGTTACTTTATTCCCCGATCACCACCCACTTCGCCGTTTCCCCGTTGTGCCATTTATTATTTAATCACTTCTGCGTTCCACTGTATCACAGCCATTCCCTTTTGTCCTTTCACGCTGCCTATATTTTCCAGGCGCTGATTTTGTTGAAAAAGTCAGGAATCTTTAACTTTTCCCTAAAACATCTGAATGATTATCCTATTGAACGTGAAAACGTGAAAATTTACTTTTTGTCGGGTTGGTTTTACTTCCCTCCCTCCTTCCTGCCTGTCTATCAACTGTGGCTTCAATAACCTTCGCAGACCCGTGTGGTCCTCAGCCCCACGTTTACTCACACACAGCACAATTGCCTTCAAGAATGACAGAAATCCCACTTTTTTATTTTAAAACGGAACTGCTGTAAGTCAAGGGTCATTCTGCATCTGTACAAGAGGGGTGTGCTTGCAGTCCCGGATCATTTGGTGTCTGTTTAAACGGGATGGTTGTCAGTTCCGGTTCATAATTTGCTCTTTTACGACGTATTTTATCAAAATGCAGGATCATCCTGTATAGTTTTAAAAATAATGTGATTTCACTGCGATGGCCGAATTGTAAAACTGTTGTGTTTCAAGCTACATTGACGTTGCCTGTGCCCGTGCGCATCCATATCGCAGCGCATCTATTCATTACTCGAAATATGCTCATGTTTTTCGAAATTCACTCCTTGATATAACCCTTGTCCCAAATTTACTCTCAATATAAAAAAACAACAAATGTTGCGCCAACGGCAGCGGCCGCTTTCTCGAATGGATTAAGCATCTGACTTCGGTTATAACCACGATGCTATCAGAACATTGCAGGTTCGAGTCTTGCCACGGTCAACTTACTGGCCGTGTGAAATTTTATATTTATTATTTTGATTCTGCCTCAAAACCAACCATCTCGTACAGTCACTCACATGATGTAAAGGAAGGCTGTTTGCTTTAAGAAACTAATGGCACATTTTCATCACTGCCGATCTGGTTGCGTGGGCAGAACAGGCGGTGAAGTAGACTTTCTTGCACATTATTTCTATTTTGATGCAAAAAGGAGTGGATAGATGTCTGACGTTGCTGTAAGTAGGAGACGAGGTGGCCGAGAGGTTCAGTCGATGGACTGCTAATCCAGTGTGCTCCCAATCTCGTCATTATTGTGTTAAACATTTGACCCCTCTCGTTTTTTGTGAATCACATTTAACCTCATTACCAAATTCAACTTTTTACTGACAAGGATGCAGCTCTTTGGTAATGTAATGTCGCAAATTAATAATATATTCATCAAAGGGAAAACATTAGCAGGACTATGGAGAGTGGGACTCATCAGATAGGTCTCTGAGAGTCAGCACAGGCACGATGGGCCGAATACTAAACTACCGTCACAATCTTAGAGCAACGGTTTTTGTTGTGGGCAGCTCGTTAGTCTAGGGGTATGATTCTCGCTTTGGGATTTTTACAATTGAAATGCGAGAGGTCCCGGGTTCAAATCCCGGACGAGCCCTGCCGACTTTTACTCAAAGGAACGCTTCTGAGTCGGTCGACATATGAGAAAAGCGACAAATTTCAAATGTGTGATTTCGCTCCGTTGTTCCCACATCGTCCAAATCCTGGAGTTTCCCAGGAGCAAAGTGAAACTCACCTAACTGAGTAAAATTAAAGTATCTCAGATGTACTCGGCTCTGTGTCTCATTGGACAACCTAAACCCGTGTTTGGTTCCGGCCAATCCTTGATCAATATATCTTAATTTTCGCATGCATGAGGTCACCTCCATTGGGATAAGCACACATTCGGCGTCAATCTCCACTTCAACGTGAAAGATACTCTGCCCTTAATATGAGTGCGTCCTGTTTCTCTCGCGCCGAAAAGATGTGAGAAGCTGGCTTTTGAATTAGTCCCTTGGCTGCCGAATTCAAAACATACAGGAAATCAATCCGGGGTGGCCAAGCTGCCTGGTCTAATTAAAAGGCGTTCACACCCTATATTTCCGGCATGTTATAGTCTTCTGCCCTCAACATTAGGTTCAGCGTATCGTATCATAAGCACTGCTCCCATTGTCTGGTAATGGTTCTGCTGTTCCCACTAACACCTCCTGTGGACCATCCTTTGTTACTTTATTGCCCGCTTACAACCCACTTTGCATTTTCGCATTGTGTCATTTATTATTCAATCACGCCTACGCTCCACTGTATCACAGACTTTCCCTTTTGTCCTTCCTCGCTGCCTATTTTTTCTAGGCGCTATTTTTGTAGAAAAAATCTGTAAACTTTACATTTTTCCGAAAATATCAGAATGATCATCTGACTGAACGTGAACCCGGGCTCTTCATCCACAGAATCTGCACGACCTGCTGAGTTTTACAGAATACTCTGTTTTTGTTCATTCTGTTTCCGCATCCCTTTTAAGGTGATGTGCTGATGGTCGGGGTCATACTCTGTCTCTCTAAAATGGTGTGCGATCAGTACCGGTTCGTTCTGTGTCTGTTTAAAAGAGATGTGCTGTCTGTCCCGAATTTCAAACTTCAAATTTCAAAAACTGCCTTTGGAGGGTGCACGAATTTAGTGTGTTTGTGTGTTTGTGTAAGCGAGAGAGTGTGTGCTAACATGCTGCGCGATCTTACTGTGCATTTCATGTCATGGGGGAAAAAAGGCATTATTTGCAACTTGAAGCCACACTGATTTGATTGAACACGCATTGGAGGACTGCCTGACAGGAGAAGAATCTGCTGTGGGAATTTGCTATTCCACATCTGAAAGAAGGCAAATTACATGAGTTAGAAACAGCGATTTTAGAGAAAGCTTGCGTATGGGCTGTGTGGCATGATGACCTCCTTCCCCCTTATTTTCAAATACAAATCAAATCAAGACAAGACAAACATGACTGACTGACTTTGTTTAGGTATATATATATTTCAATATTTATATATATGTATATTTATATACATTCCCTACTTGCTAACTTTCACAATAAATGTGTTTTTTCTGTTCTGCTCTGGGCTCTATTACATTTGACCTCTTGCACAACACAAGCAGCTGCTGTCAGATCCAGCAGAAAGGCACTCGCGATTTTAAAAGATCACCTTTGTTGCCCACATCTTCCCTCGTGGCTTGTCTTCCACCATGGGCTGACTGTGTTTGGGTATTTACTGACGGCACCACCTGATTTCCAGTGGAATTCATCCAGTCACACAGCCTTCGTTTAATCAAAAATATATAGATTACGAAACAATTATTTATTTATTCAAATCAACTCAGATTAAAATTTTTGAAATAAAATTGTAAATTTATTTATTTTCTTATTATGATAAATATATATATATTTCAAATTGGCTTTTTGTCTGGGTTGGTTTTACATCCATCCCTCCTTTCTGCCTGTCGATCACCTGTGGCTTCAACAACTGTCCCAGCTGCGCTTGGTCTTGCGACCCACGCTCACTCACGCACAGCACAATTGCCTTCAGGAATGATAGAAATCCCACTTTATTCTTTTGAAACGGAACTGCTGTCAATCATGGGTCATTCTACATGTGTAAGTGGGATGTACTTGCAGTCCCGGATCATTCAGTGTCAGTTTAAACGGGGTGGTTGTCAGTTCCGGTTTATGTGAGTGAACTTTAACATTGTTGTTGCCAATTTAAGTGTATCTAAGGGTTAAGTCATGGCAGGAGAGCTTGGTCGGGTGTTATGCTCCTCCTGTATCTTGTGGGAACTCAGGGACGACACCAGTGTCCCTGACGACTACATGTGCGGGAAGTGTATCCTCCTCAAGCTCCTGACGGTCCGCGTTACGGAGTTGGAGCTGAGGGTGGATTCACTCTGGAGCATCCACGATACTGAGAATGACGTGAGTAGCACGTGTAGCGAGTTGGTCGTACCGCAGGGAAAGGGTCCACAGCCAGATAGGGAATGGAAGACCAACAGGAAGAGCAGTGCAAGGAAGGTAGTGCAGGGGCACCCTGTGGTCATCCCCCTGCAAAACAGATACACTGCTTTGAGTACTGTTGGGGGGGATGACTCTACAGGGGAGAGCAGCAGCAGCCAAGTTTATGGCACCGTGGCTGGCTCTGCTGCACAGGAGGGCAGGAAAAAGAGTGGGAGTGCGGCAGTGATAGGGGATTCAATTGTAAGGGGAATCGATAGGTGTTTCTGCGGCCGCAACCGAGACTCCAGGATGGTATGTTGCCTCCCTGGTGCAAGGGTGAAGGATGTCTCGGAGCGGGTGCAGGACATTCTAAAAAGGGAGGGAGATCAGCCAGTTGTCGAGGTGCACATTGGTACCAACGACATAGGTAAAAAAAGGGATGAGGTCCTACAAAATGATTTTAAGGAGCTAGGAGCTAAATTAAAAAGTAGGACCTCAAAAGTAGTAATCTCGGGATTGCTACCAATGCCACGTGCTAGTCAGAGCACGGATCGCAGGATAGCGCAGATGAATGCGTGGCTTTAGCAGTGGTGCAGCAGGGAGGGATTCAAATTCCTGGGGCATTGGAACCGGTTCTGGGGGAGGTGGGACCAGTACAAACCGGACGGTCTCCACCTGGACAGGACCGGAACCAATGTCCAAGAGGGAGTGTTTGCTAGTGCTGTTGGGGAGGAGTTAAACTAATATGGCAGGGGGATGGGAACCAATGCAGGGAGACAGAGGGAAACAAAAAGGAGGCAAAAGACAGAAAGGAGTTGAGGAAAAGTGGAGGGCAGGGAAACCCAAGGCAAAGAACAAAAAGGGCCATTGTACAGCAAAATTCTAAAAGGACAAAGGGAGTTAAAATAACAAGCCTGAAGGCTTTGTGTCTTAATGCAAGGAGTATCCGCAATAAGGTGGATGAATTAACTGTGCAAATGGATGTTAACAAATATGATGTGATTGGGATTACGGAGACGTGGCTCCAGGATGATCAGGGCTGGGAACTCAACATCCAGGGGTATTCAACATTCAGGAAAGATAGAATAAAAGGAAAAGGAGCTGGGGTAGCATTGCTGGTTAAGGAGGAGATTAAGGCAATCGTTGCGAAGGATATTAGCTTGATGATGTGGATTCTATATGGGTAGAGCTGCAGAGCACCAAAGGGCAAAACACGTTAGTGGGAGTTGTGTACAGACCTCCAAACAGTAGTAGTGATGTTGGGGAGGCCATCAAACAGGAAATTAGGGGTGCATGCAATAAAGGTGCAGCAGTAATAATGGGTGACATTAATATGCACATAGATTGGGTTAACCAAACTGGAAGCAATACGGTGGAGGCGGATTTCCTGGAGTGCATAAGGATGGTTTTTTAGACCAATATGTTGAGGAACCAACTAGGGGGGAGGCCATCTTAGACTGGGTGTAGTGTAATGAGAGAGGATTAATTAGCAATCTCGTTGTGCGAGGCCCCTTGGGAAAGAGTGACCATAATATGGTGGAATTCTGCATTAGGATGGAGAATGAAACAGTTAATTCAGAGACCATGGTCCAGAACTTAAAGAAGGGTAACTTTGAATGTATGAGGCGTGAATTGGCTAGGATAGATTGGCGAATGATACTTAAGGGGTTGACTGTGGATGGGCAATGGCAGACATTTAGAGACCACATGGATGAACTACGACAATTGTACATTCCTGTCTGCCGTAAAAATAAAAAAGGGAAGGTGGCTCAACCGTGGCTATCAAGGGAAATCAGGGATAGTATTAAAGCCAAGGAAGTGGCATACAAATTGGCCAGAAATAGCAGCGAACCCGGGGACTGGGAGAAATTTAGAACTCAGCAGAGGAGGACAAAGGGTTTGATTAGGGCAGGGAAAATGGAGTACGAGAAGCAGCTTGCAGGGAACATTAAGACGGATTGCAAAAGTTTCTATAGATATGCAAAGGGAAAAAGGTTAGTAAAGACAAACGTAGGTCCACTGCAGTAGAATCAGGGGAAGTCAAAACGGGGAACAAAGAAATGGCGAACCAATTGAACAAGTACTTTGGTTCGGTATTCACTAAGGAGGACACGAACAACCTTCCGGATATAAAAGGAGTCAGAGGGTCTAGTAAGGAGGAGGAACTGAGGGAAATCCTTATTAGTCGGGAAATTGTGTTGGGGAAATTGATGGGATTGAAGGCCGATAAGTCCCCAGGGCCTGATGGACTGCATCCCAGAGTACTTAAGGAAGTGGCCTTGGAAATAGTGGATGCATTGACAGTCATTTTCCAACATTCCATTGACTCTGGATCAGTTCCTATGGAGTGGAGGGTAGCCATTTAAAAAAGGAGGGAGAGAGAAAACAGGGAATTATAGACCGGTCAGCCTGACATCGGTAGTGGGTAAAATGATGGAATCAATTATTAAGGATGTCATAGCAGTGCATTTGGAAAGAGGTGACATGATAGGTCCAAGTCAGCAGGAATTTGTGAAAGCGAAATCATGCTTGACCAATCTTTTGGAATTTTTTGAGAATGTTTCCAGTATAGTGGACAAGGGAGAACCAGTTGATGTGGTATATTTGGACTTTCAGAAGGCTTTCGACAAGGTCCCACACAAGAGATTGATGTGCAAAGTTAAAGCACATGGGATTGGGTGTAGTGTGCTGACATGGATTGAGAACTGGTTGTCAGACAGGAAACAAAGAATATGATTAAATGGGTACTTTTCAGAATGGCAGGCAGTGACTAGTGGGGTACCGCAAGGTTCTGTGCTGGGGCCCCAGCTGTTTACACGATACATTAATTATTTAGACGAGGGGATTAAATGTAGTATCTCCAAATTTGCGGATGACAGTAAGTTGGGTGGCAGTGTGAGCTGCGAGGAGGATGCTATGAGGCTGCAGAACGAGTTGGATAGGTTAGGTGAGTGGGCAAAGGCATGGCAGATGAAGTATACTGTGGATAAATGTGAGGTTATCCACTTTGGTGGTAAAAACAGAGAGACAGACTATTATCTGAATGGTGACAGATTAGGAAAAGGGGAGGTGCAATGAGACCTGGGTTTCATGGTACATCAGTCATTGAAGGTTGGCATGCAGGTACAGCAGGCGGTTAAGAAAGCAAATGGCATGTTGGCCTTCATAGCGAGGGGATTTGAGTGCAGGGGCAGGGACGTGTTGCAACAGTTGTACAGTGCCTTGGTGAGGCCACACCTGGAGTATTGTGTACAGTTTTGGTCTCCTAACCAGAGGAAGGACATTCTTGCTATTGAGGGATTGCAGCGTAGGTTCACCAGACTGATTCCCGAGATGGCGGGACTGACCTATCAAGAAAGACTGGATCAACTGGGCTTGCATTCACTGGAGTTCAGAAGAATGAGCGGGGACCTCATAGAAACGTTTAAGATTCTGAAGGGGTTAGGTAGGTTGGATGCAGGAAGAATGTTCCCAATGATGGGGAAGTCCAGAACCAGGGGACACAGTCTAAGGATAAGGGGTAAGCCATTTAGGACCGAGATGAGGAGGAACTTCTTCACCCAGAGAGTGGTGAACCTGTGGAATTCTCTGCCACAGAAAGTTGTTGAGGCCAATTCACTAAATATATTCAAAAAGGAGTTAGATGTAGTCCTTACTAGTAGGGGGATCAAGGGGTATGGCGAGAAAGCAGGAATGTGGTACTGAAGTTGCATGTTCAGCCATGAACTCATTGAATGGCGGTGCAGGCTAGAAGGGCCGAATGGCCTACTCCTGCACCTATTTTCTATGGTTCTGTGTTTCTATGTTTTGCCCTTTTAAGACGTATTTGCTCAGAATGCCGGATCATCCTCTATCGTTTTTAAAGGGGTGTGATTTCAGCTGCGATGACCGATTGTTAAACTATTGTGTTTCAAGCTACATTGACGTTGACGCATCCATATTGCAGCGCCTCTATTCATTACTCGAAATATGCTCATATTTTCCCACATCCATTTCTTGAAATAAACCCCTGTCCCAAATTTGCTCTCAAGATAAAAAAAAACACAAATTTTGCGCCGATGGCAGCGGTCGCGTGGCCTAATGCATAAGGCGTCTGATTCGATTGTAACCACGATATTATCAGAAAATTGCAGGAGCGAGTTCTGCCGTGGTCAACTAACTCGCCGCGTGAAATTTTACTTCTATGCTTTGATTCTGCCTCAAAACCAACCATCTCGGACAGACACTCACCTGAAATAAAGGAAGGATGTTTGCTATAAGAAGGTAATGGCACATTTTCATCACTGTCGATCTGTTCCACGGGCAGAACAGGCGGTGAAGTCGACTTTTTTGCACGTTATTTCTGTTTGGTTGCAAAATGGATGGATGTCTGACGTTGCTGTAAATAGGAGACGAGTTGGCCGAGAGTTTCAGGCGATGGACTGCTAATCCAGTGGGCTCCCACCCTCGTCGTTATTCTGTTAAACCTTTGACCCCTGTGGATTTTTTTGTCAATCACATTCAACCTCATTGCCAAATTCACTTTTTACTGACAAGGATCAACTCTTTGGTAATGTAATGTCTCAAATTAATAATATATTCATCAAAGGGAAAACATTAGCAGGACAATGGAGAGGGGGACTCATCAGATCGGTCTCTGAGAGTCAGCACAGGCACGATGGGCCGAATAGTAACCTACCGTCAGAATCTGAGATCTACGCTCCTCGTTGTCGGCGGCTCGTTGGTCTAGGGGTATGATTCTCGCTTTGCGATGTTCAAGATTGGAAATGCAAGAGGTCCCGCGTTCAAATCCCGGATGAGCCCTGCCAACTTTTAGTCAAACAACCGCTTCTGAGCCGGTCGACAGATGAGAAAAAAGATATATTACAAATTAAAACGTGTGATTTCGCTCCGTTGTTCCCACATCGTCCAAATATTTTAGATACCCAGGATCATAGTGAATCTCACCGAACTGAGTAAAATTAAAGTATCTCAGATGTATTCGGCTCTGTGTCTCATTGGACAACCGAAACCCCGTGTTTGGTTCCGGCCAATACTTCATCAGCATATCTTAATTTCTCCATGCATGAGCTCACCTCCATTGGGATAAGCATAAATTCGGCGTCAAACTCCAGTTCAACGTGAAACAGACTCTGCCCTAAATTTGAGTGCGTCCTGTTTCTCTCGCGCCGAAAAGATGTGAGAAGCTGCCTTTTGAATTAGTCCATTGGCTGCCGAATTCAAACCGGACAGGAAATCAATTCGGGGTGGCCAAGCTGCCTGCTCTGATTTAAAGGCGTTCACACCCTATATTGCAGGCATGTTATAGTCTTCTGGCCTCAACATTCGGTTCAGCGTATGGGATCATAAGCACCGCTCCCATTGTCTGGTAATGGTTCTGCTGTTCCCACTAACACCTCCTCTGGTCCATTCTTTGTTACTTTATTGCCCGCTTACAACCCACTTTGCATTTTCGCATTGTGTCATTTATTATTCAATCACGCCTACGCTCCATTCCCTTTTGTCCTTCCTCGCTGCCTATTTTTTCCAGGCGCTATTTTTGTTGAAAAAAATCTGTAAACTTTACATTTTTCCTAAAATATCGGAAGGATCATCTGACTGAACGTGAACCCGGGATCTTCATCCACAGATTCAGCACGACCTGCTGAGTTTTACAGAATTCTCTGTTTTTGTTCAATCTGTTTCCGTATCCTTTTTAAGGTGATGTACTGCCTGTCCGGGGTCATTCTCTGTCTCGCTAAAATGGTGCGCTATCAGTCCCGCTTTGTTCTGTGTCTGTTTAAAAGGGATGTGCTGTCTGTCCCGGATTTTAAATTTCAAATTTGAAAAACTGCCTTTGGAGGGTGGAGGAATTTTAGTTTGTTGGTGTGTTTGTGTCAGCGAGAGAGTGCGTGTAAACGTGCTGCGCGATCTTACTGTGCATTTCATGTCATGTAAGAAAAAAAGGCATTATTTGCAACTTGAAGCCACATTGATTTGATTGAACACGCATTCGATGACTGCCTGACAGGAGAAGAATCTGCTGTGGGATTTTGCTATTCCACATCTGAAAGATGGCAAATTACATCAGTCAGCAACATAGTGATTTTAGCGAGAGCTTGCGTATGGGCTGTGTGGCATGATGACCTCCTTCCCCCTTGTATTCCAATACAAATCAAATATGACAAGACAAGGCATGACTGACTGACTGACTTTGTTTATATATATATTTGTATATAAATATTGATATATATGTATATTTATATACATTCCCTATTTGCCAACTTTCACAATAAATGTGCTTCTTCTGTTCTGCCTGCACTGGGCCCTATTGCATTTGACCTCTTTCACAGCACAAGCAGCTGCTATCAGATCCAGCAGAAAGGCACTCGCGACTTTAAAAGATCGCATTTGTTGCCCACATCTTCCCTCGTAACTTGTCTTCCACCATGGGCTGACTGAGTTTGGGTATTGACTGACTGCAACCGCTAATTTCAAGTCGAATTCATCCAGTCACACAGCCTTCGTTCAATCAAAAATATATAGAATATGAAACAATTATTTATTTATTTAAATCAAACAAATTCAGTTTTTTGAAATAAAATTGTAAATTTATTTATTTTCTTATTGTGATAAATATATATATATTTCAAATTGGCTTTTTCTCTGGGTTGGTTTTACTTCCCTCCCTCATTTCTGCCTGTCGATCTCCTGTGGCTTCAAAAACCGTCCCAGCCCCGCGTGGTCCTGAGCCCCACGCTCACTCACGCACAGCACAGTTGCCTTCAGGAATGATAGAATTCCGACTTTATTCTTTTAAAACTGAACTGCTGTCAGTCAAGTGTCATTCTACGTCTGTAAGAGGGATGTACTTGCAGTCCCGGATCATTCGGTGTCTGTTTAAACGGGGTGGTTGTCAGTTCCGGTTCATAATTTGCCCTTTTAAGACGTATTTTTTCAGAATGCTGGATCATTCCGTATAGTTTTAAAAAGGAGGTTGATTTCAGCTGCGATGACCGAATTGTTAAACTGTTGTGTTTCAAGCTACATTGACGTTGCCTGTACCCGTGCGCATCCATATTGCAGCGCATCGATTCATTCCTCGAAATATGCTCATGTTTTTCGAAATGCACTCCTTGATATAATCCTTGCCCCAAATTTACTCTCAATATAAAAAAACAACAAATGTTGCGCAACGGCAGCAACCGCTTTCCCTGATGGCTAAGGCGTCTGACTTCGGTAAAAACCGCGCTGCTTTCAGAAGATTGCAGGTTCCAGTCTTGCCACGGTCAACTTACTCGCAGGGTGAAATTTTATAATTTTTATTTTGATTCTGCCTCAAAACCAACCATCTCGTACAGTCACTCACCTGAAGTAAAGGAAGGCTGTTTGCTTTATGAAGCTAATGGCACATTTTCATCACTGCCGATCTGGTTGCATGGGCAGAACTGGCGGTGAAGTAGACTTTCTTGCACATTATTTCTGTTTGAATGCAAAAAGTAGGGGATAGATGTCTGACGTTGCTGTAAATAGGAGACGAGGTTGCCGAGAGGTACAGGCGATGGACTGCTAATCCAGTGTGCTCCCACCCTCGTCGTTATTGTTTTAAACATTTGACCCCTCTCGTTTTTTTGTCAATGACATTTAACCTCATTGCCAAATTCACCTTTTACTGACAAGGATTCAGCTCTTTGGCAATGTAATATCTCAAATTAATAATATATTCATCAATAGGAAAACATTAACAGGACTATGGAGAGGGGGACTCATCAGATAGGTCTCTGAGAGTCAGCACAGGGACGGTGGGCCGAATAGTAAACTACCGTCAGAACCTGAGAGCTATACTACTCGTTATCAGCGGCTCGTTGGTCTAGGGGTATGATTCTCGCTTCGGGGTTTTCATAGTTGGAAATGCGATCGTTCCTGGGTTTAAATCCCGGACGAGCCCTGCCAACTTTTCGTCACAGAAACGCTTCTGAGCCTGTCGACAAATGAGAAAACAGACATATTTCAAATTAAAACGTGTGATTTCGCTTCGTTGTATCCCACATCGTCCAAATCCTGGAGTTTCCCAGGAGCAAAGTGAAACTCACCTAACTGAGTAAAATTAAAGTATCTCAGATGTACTCGGCTCTGTGTATCATTGGACAACCTAAACCCGTGTTTGGTTCCGGCCAATACTTGATCAGCATATCTGCATTTTTCCATGCATGAGCTCACCTCCATTGGGATAAGCATAAATTCGGCTTCAATCTCCACTTCAACGTGAAACATACTCTGCACTGAATATGAGTGCGTCCTGTTTCTCTCGCGCCGAAAAGATGTGAGAAGCTGGCTTTTGAATTAGTGCCTTGGCTGCCGAATTTAAACCGAACATGAAATCAATCCGGGGTGGCCAAGCTGCCTGGTCTGATTAAAAGGAGTTCACACCCTACCTTCCAAGCATGTTATAGTCTTCTGGCCTCAACATTAGGTTGAACGTATCGGATCATAAGCACCGATCCCATTGTCTGGTAATGGTTCTGCTGTTCCCACTAACACCTCCTCTGGACCATCATTTGTTACTTTATTGCCCGCTTACCACCCACTTTGCCTTTTCGCATTGTGTCATTTATTATTCAATCACGCCTACGCTCCACTGTATCACAGACATTCCCTTTTGTCCTTCCTCGCTGCCTATTTTTTCCAGGCGCTATTTTTGTTGAAAAAAATCTGTAAACTTTACATTTTTCCTAAAATATCGGAATGATCATCTGACTGAACGTGAACCCGGGATCTTCATCCACAAAATCAACATGGCCTGCTGAGTTTTACATAATTCTCGGTTTTTGTTCAATCTGTTTCCGTATCCCTTTTAAGGTGATGTGCTGCCTGTCCGGGGTCAATCTCTGTCTCTCTAAAATGGTGCGCTATCAGTCCCGCTTCGTTCTGTGTCCGTTTAAAAGGGATGTGCTGTCTGTCCCGGATATTAATTTTCAAATTTCAAAAACTGCCTTTGGAGGGTGCAGGAATTTTAGTTTGTTGGTGTGTTTGTGTAAGCGAGAGATTGCATGCAAAAGTGCTGCGCGATCTTACTGTGCATTTCATTTCATGTGAGAAAAAAGGCAGTATTTGCAACTTGAAGCCACACTGATTTGATTGAACACGCATTCGAGGACTGCCTGACCGGAGAAGAATCTGCTGTGGGATTTTGTTATTCCACATCTGAATGAAAGCAAATGACATAAGTTTGAAACAAAGCGATTTTAGCGAGAGCTTGCGTATGGGCTGTGTGACATGATGACCTCCTTCCCCCTTACATTCAAATACAAGACAAGACATGACTGGCTGACTGACTTTGTTCATATATATATACATAAATATATATATGTATATTAATATTGATATATATATATATATTTATATACATTCACTATTTGCCAACTTTCACAATACATGTGCTTCTTCAGTTCTGCCTGCACTGTGCTCTATATACATTTGACCTCTTTCACAGCACAAGCAGCTGCTGTCAGATCCAGCCGAAAGGCACTCGCGACTTTAAAAGATCGCATTTGTTGCCCACATCTTCCCTTGTGGCTTGTCTTCCACCATGGGCTTACTGAGTTTGGGTATTTACTGACTGCAACCGCTAATTTCAAGTGTAATTCATCCAGTCACACAGCCATCGTTCAATCAAAAATATATAGATTATGAAACAATTATTTATTTATTTAATTGAAACAAATTCAGTTTTTTGAAATAAAATTGTAAATGTATTTATTTTCTTATTATGATAAATATATATATATTTCAAATTGGCTTTTTGTCTGGGTTGGTTTTAATTCCCTCCGTCCTTTCTGCCTGTCGATCACCTGTGGCTTCGACAACCGTCCCAGCCCCGCGTGGTCCTGAGCCCCACGCTCACTCACGCACAGCACAGTTGCCTTCAGGAATGATATAATTCCCACTTTAATCTTTTAAAACGGAACTGCTGTCAGTCAAGGGTCATTCTACATCTGTAAGAGGGATGTACTTGCAGTCCCTTATCATTCGGTGTCTGTTAAAACGGGGCGGTTGTCAGTTCAGGTTCATAATTTGCCCATTTGGACGTATTTTCTCAGAATGCAGGATCATTCCTTATAGTTTTTAAAAGTAGGTTGATTTCAGCTGCGATGACCAAATTGTTAAACTGTTGTGTTTCAAGCTACATTGACGTTGTCTGTGCCCGTGCGCATTCATATCGCAGCGCATCTATTCATTCCTCGAATTTTGCGCATGTTTTTAGAAATCCACTCCTTGATATAACCCTTGTCGCAAATTTACTCTCAATATAAAAAAACAAAAAATGTTGCGTCAATTGAAGCAACCGTTTTCCCTAATGGCGAAGTCGTCTGATTTCGGTATTAACTGCGATGCTATCAGAAAATTGCAGGTTCGAGTCTTGCCACGGTCAACTTACTCGCCGCGTGAAATTTTATATTTTTTATTTTGATTCTGCCTTAAAATCAACCATCTCGTACATTCACTCACCTGAAGTAAAGGAAGGCTGTTTGCTTTAAGAAGCTAATGGCACATTTTCTTCACTGCCGGTCTGGTTGCATGGGCAGAACAGGCGGTGAAGTAGACTTTCTTGCACATTATTTCTGTTTGGATGCAAAAAGTAGGGGATAAATGTCTGACGTTGCTGTAAATAGGAGACGACTTTACCGACAGGTTCAGGCGATGGACTGCTAATCCAGTGTGTTCCCACCCTCGTCGTTATTGTGTAAAACATTTGACCCCTCTCGTTTTTTTGTCAATGATATTTAACCTCATTGCCATATTCACTTTTTACTGACAAAGATGCAGCTCTTTGGCAATGTAATATCTCAAATTAATAACATATTCATCAAAGGGAAAACATTAACAGGACGATGGAGAGGGGGACTCATCAGATACGTCTCTGAGAGTCAGCACAGGCACGATGGGCTGAATAGTAAACTACCGTCAGAATCTGAGAGCTACGTGCCTCGTTGTCAGCGGCTCGTTGGTCTAGGGGTATGTTTCGAGCTTCGGGATTTTCATAGTTGGAAATGCGATAGTTCCTTGATTCAAATCCCGGACGAGCCCTGCCAACTTTTAGTCAACGAAACGCTTCTGAGCCGGTCGACATATGAGAAAACAGACATGTTTCAAATTAAAACGTGTGATTTCGCTCCGTTGTTCCCACATCGTCCAAATCCTGGAGTTTCCCAGGAGCAAAGTGAAACTCACCCAACTGAGTAAAATTAAAGTATCTCGGATGCACTCGGCTCTGAGTATCATTGGACAACCCAAACCCCGTGTTTGGTTCCGGCCAATCCTTGATCAGTATCTTTTAATTCCTGCATGCATGAGCTCATCTCCATTGGGATAAGCATACATTCGGCGTCAATCTCCACTTCAACGTGAAACATACTCTGCCTTGAATTTAAGTGCGTCCTGTTTCTCTCCCGCCGAAAAGATGTGAGAAGCTGGCTTTTGAATTAGTCCCTTGGCTGCCGAATTCAAACCATACAGGAAATCAATCCGGGGTGGCCAAGCTGCCTCGTCTGATTAAAAGGCGTTCACACCCTATATATCAGGCATGTTATAGTCTTCTGGCCTCAACATTAGGTTCAGCGTATCGGATCATAAGCACCGCTCCCATTGTCTGGTAATGGTTCTGCTGTTCCCACTAACACCTCCTCTGGATCGTCCGTTGTTACTTTATTTCCCGCTTACCAGCCACTTTGCCTTTTCGCATTGTGCCATTTATTATTCAGTCACCCCTACGCTCCACTCTGTCACAGACATTCCCTTTTGTCCTTCCTCGCTGCCTGTTATTTCCAGGCGCTACTTTTGTTGAAAATATCTGAAAACTTTACATTTTTCCTAAAATATCGGAATGATCATCTGACTGAACGTGAACCCGCGATCTTCATCCACAGAATATGCACGACCTGCTGAGTTTTATAGCATTCTCTGCTTTTGTTCATTCTGTTTCCGTATCCCTTTTAAGGTGATGTGCTGATGGTCGGGGTCAATCTCTGTCTCTCTAAAATGGTGTGCGATCAGTCCCGGATCATCCTGTGTCTGTTTAAAAGGGATGTGCTGTCTGTCCCGGATTTCAATTTCAAATTTCAAATACTGCCTTTGGAGGGTGCAGGAATTTTAGTTTGTTGGTGTGTTTGTGTAAGCGAGAGAGTGCGTACAAACGTGCTGCGCGATCTCACTGTGCATTTCATGTCATGTTAGAAAAAAGGCATTACATGCAACTTGAAGCCACACTGATTTGATTGAACACGCATTCGAGGACTGCCTAACAGGAGCAGAAACTGCTGTGGGATTTTGCTATTCCACATCTGAAAGAAGGCGAATTACATAAGTTAGAAACATAGCGATTTTAGCGAGAGCATACGTATGGGCTGTGTGACATGACGACCTCCTTCCCCCATATTTTCCAATACAAATCAAATCAAGCCAAGACAAGACATGACTGACTGACTGACTTTGTTTATATATATGTGTATATAAATATTTATATGTATGTATATTTATATACATTCCCTACTTTTTAACTTTCACAATAAATGTGCTTTTTCAGTTCTGCCTGCACTGGGCTCTATTACATTTGACGTCTTTCACAGCACACACAGCTGCTGTCAGATCCAGCAGAAAAGCCCTCGCGATTTTAAAAGATCACCTTTGTTGCCCACATCTTCCATCGTGACTTGTCTTCCACCATGGGCTTACTATGTTTCGGTATTTACTGACTGAACCACCTGATTTCCAGTGGAATTCATCCAGTCACACAACATTCGTTCAATCAAAAATATAAAGATTATGAAACAATTATTTATTTATTTAAATCAAATCAAATTCAATTTTTTGCAATAAAATTGTAAAATTATTATTTTCTTATTCTGATAAATATATAGATATTTTAAATTTTCTTTTTTTCTGGGTTATTTTTACTTCCCTCCCTCCTTCCTGCCTGTCTATCACCTGTGGCTTCAACAACCGTCCCAGCCCCGACTGGTCCTGAGGCCCACGCTCACTCAGGCACAGCACAATTGCCTTCAAGAATGACAGAAATTCCTCTTTATTCTTTTAAAAGCGAGCTGTGTCAGTCAAGGGTCATTCTACATTTTTGTAATAGGGATGTGCTTGCTGTTCAGGGTCATTCGGTGTCTGATTAAACGGGATGGTTGTCAGTTCCGTTTAATAATTTGCCCCTTCATAAAGTGTTTTCTCATAATCCGGATCATTCTGTATAGTTTTAAAAGGAGTGTGATTTCAGCTGCGATGACCGAATTGTAAAAATGTTGTGTTTCAAGCTACATTGACGTTGCCGGTGCCCGTACGCATCCATATCGCAGCGCATCTATTCATTACTCGAAATATGGTCATGTTTTACCACATCCATTCCTTGAAATAACCCTTGTCCCAAATTTGCTCTCAATATAAAAAACAACAAATTTTGAGCCAATGGCAGCGTCCGCGTGGCATAATGGACAAGGCGTCTGACTTCGATTGTAACAACGATGTTATCAGAAATTTACAGTTCCGAGTCCTACTACAGTCAACTAACTCGCAGCGTGAAATTTTTTATTCTTTGTTTTGATTCTGCCTCAAAATCAACCATCTCGGACAGTCACTCACCTGATGTAAAGGAAGGCTGTTTGCTATAAGAAGCTAATGGCACATTTTCATCACTGTCGATGGTTGCACGGGCAGAACAGGCGGTGAAGTAGACGTCCTTATACTTTATTTCTGTTTAGATGCAAAAAGTAGGGGATGGATGTCTGATGTTGCTGTAAATCGGAGACGAGGTGTCCGAAAGGTTCAGGCGATGGATTGCTGATCCAGTGTGCTCCCACCCTCGTCGTTATTGCGTTAAAAATGTCATCCCTCTGTTTTTTTTGTCAATCACATTTAACCTCATTGCCAAAACACATTTTACTGACAAGGATGCAGCTCTTTGGTAATAGAGTGTCTCAAATGAATAATAATTTATCAACGGGAAAACATTAGCAGGACAATGGACAGGGCGACTCATAAGATCGGTCTCTGAGAGTCAGCACAGGCACGATGGGCTGCATAGTAAACTACCGTCAGAATCTGAGAGCTACGCGCCTCATTGTTGGCGGCTCGTTGGTCTAGGGGTATGATTCTCGTTTTGGGATTTTTACAATTGAAATGCGAGAGATCCAGGACGAGCCCTGCCAACTTTTAGTCAAAGAACCGCTTCTGAGCCGGTCGACATGTGAGAAAACGTACATATTTCAAATTAAAACGTGTGATTTCGCTCCGTTGTTCCCACAGCGTCCAAATCCTGGATTTTCCCAGGAGCAAAGTGAAACTCACCGAACTGAGTAAAGTTAAAGTATCTCAGATGTACACGGCTCTTTCTCTGATTGGACAACCTAAACCTATGTTTGGTTCCGGCCAATACTTGATCAGTATATCTTCATTTCTGCATGAACGAGCTCACCTCCATTGGGATAAGCATACATTCGGCGTCCATCTCCACTTCAATGTGAAACATACTCTGCCCTGAATATGAAGGCGTCCTGTTTCTCTCGTGCCGAAAGGATGTGAGAAACTGGCTTTTAAATTAGTCCCTTGGCTGCCGAATTCAAACCGTACAGGAAATCAATCCGGGTGGCCAAGCTGCCTGGTCTGATTAAAAGGCGTTCACAACCTATATTTCAGGCACGCTATAGTCTTCTGGCCTCAACATTAGGTTCAGCTTATCGGATCATAAGCACCGCTCCCATTGTCTGGTAATGGTTCTGCTGTTCTCACAAACACCTCCTCTGGACCATCCTTTGTTACTTTATTGCCCGCTTACCACCCAATTTGCCTTTTCGCATTGTGCCATTCATTATTCAATCACTCCTCCGCTACACTTTATCACAGACATTCCCTTTTGTCCTTCCTCGCTGCCTATTTTTTTTCAGGCACTATTTTTGTTGAAAAAATCTGTAAACGTTACATTTTTGCTAAAGTATCGGAATGATCATCTGACTGAACGTGAACCCGGGATCTTCATCCACAGAATCTGCACGAATTAGTGAGTTGTACAGAATTCTCTGTTTTTGTTCATTCTGTTTCCGTATCCCTTTTCATGTGATGTGCTGATCGCCGGTGTCATTCTCTGTCTCTCTAACATGGAATGCTATCAGTCTCGGATCATTCTGTGTCTGTTTGAAAGGGATTGTGCTGACTCTCCCGGATTTCAATTTCAAATTTCAAAAACAGCCTTTGGAGAGTGCAGGAATGTTAGTTTGTTTGTGTATTTGTGTAAGCGAGAGAGTGCGTGCAAACGTGCTGCGCGATCTTAATGTGCATTTCATGTCATGTGAGAAAAAAAGCATCACATGTAACTTGATGCCACACTGATTTGATTGAACACGCATTCCAGAACTGCCTGACAGGAGAAGAAGCTGCTGTGGGATTTTGCTATTCCACATCTGAAAGAAGGCAAATGACATAAGTTAGAAACATAGCGATTTTAGCGAGAGCTTGCGTATGGGCTGTGTGACATGAAGACATCCTTCCCCCTTATTTTCAAATACAAATCAAATCAAGTCAAGACACGACATGACGGACTGACTGACTTTTTTTATATATATATATGTATATATTTATAAACATTCTCTACTTTTTAACATTCACAATAAATGTGCTTTTTCTGTTCTGCCTGCACTGGGTTCTATTACATTTGACGTCTTTCACAGCACAAGCAGCTGCTGTCAGATCCAGCAGAAAGGCACTCGCGATTTTAAAAGATCGCATTTGTTGCCCACATCTTCCATCGGGGCTTGTCTTCCACTATGGGCTTACTGTGTTTGGGTATATACTGACTGCACCACCTGATTTCCAGTGGAATTCATCCAGTCACGCAGCTTTCGTTCAATCAAAAATATATAGATTATGAAACAATTATTTATTCATTTAATTCAAATCAAATTCACTTTTTTGCAATAAAATTGTGAAGTTATATATTTTCATTTTATGATTAATACATAAATCTATTAAATTGTCTTTTGGTCTGGGTTGGTTTTACTTCCCTCCCTCCTTCCTGCCTGTCTATCACCTGTGGCTTCAACAACCGTCCCAGCCCCGCGTGGTCCTGAGCCCCACGCTCACTCAGGCCCAGCACAATTGCCTTCAATAATGATAAAATTCCCATTTTATTCTTTTAAAAGTGAACTGCTGTCAGTTAAGGGTCATCCCTTTTGTATAGGGATGTGCTTGCTCTTCAGGATCATTCGGTGTCTGCTTAAACGGGATGCTTGTCAGTTCTCGTTCAAAATTGCCTCTTTATGACGTAATTGCTCATAATCCGGGTCATTCTTTATACTTTGAAAGGAGTGTGATTTCAGCTACGATGACCGAATTGTTAAACTGTTGTGTTTCAAGCTACCTTGACGTTGCCTGTGTCCGTGTGCATCCATATCGCAGCGCATCTATTCATTACTCAAAATATGCCCATGTTTTCCTACATCCACTCCTTGATGTAACCCTTGTCCCAAATTTGCTCTCAATATAAAAAAACAAAAATTTTGTGCCGATGGCAGCGGCCACGTGGCCTAATGGATAAGGCGTCTGACTTCGGTTGTAACCAAGATGTTATCAGAAGATTGCAGGTTTGAGTTCTGCCATGGTCAACTAACTCGCAGCGTGAAATTTTATATTCTTTGTCTTGATTCTGCCTCAAAACCAATCATCTCGTACAGTCACTCACCTGAAGTAAAGGAAGGCTGTTTGCTTTAAGAAGCTTATGGCACATTTTCATCACTTTAGATCTGATTGCACGGGCAGATAGGCGGTGAAATAGACTTCATTGACATTATTTCTGTATGGATGCAAAAAGTAGGGGATGGATGGCTGATGTTGCTGTAAATAGGAGACGAGGTGGCCGAGAGGTTCACGCGATGGACTGCTGATCCAGTCTTCTCCCACCCTCGTCGTTATTGTGTTCAACATTTGAGCCTCTGTTGTTTTTGTCAATCACATTTAACCTCATTGCCAAATTCAACTTTTACTGACAAGAATGCAGCTCTTTGGTAATGTAATGTCTCAAATTAATAATATATTCATCAAAGGGAAAACATTAGCAGGACTATGGAGAGCGGGGCTCATTAGATCGGTCTCTGAGAGTCAGCACAGGCACTTGGAACACAACAGCTTAACAATTCGGTCATCACAACTGAAAACGCGCTCCCTTTAAAAATACACAGGATGATCCGGAAGTGTAAAGAAACCCGTCTTGAAGCGACAGATTATGAACTGGAACTGACATCGTTCTCTTTTAAACAGACACAGCTTTCCAGGTGTGGAAGCAGTAACATGACATTTGGAAAAGCATAATTTGGTCAGGCAGAGTCAGCATGGATTTATGAAGGGGAAATCATGTTTGATAAATTTGCTGGAATTCTTTGAGAATGTAAAGAACAAGGTGGGAAAAGAAGGAACCAGTGGCTGTGGTATATTTGCACTTCCATAAGGTGCCACATAAAAGGTTACTGCACAAGATAAAAGCTCACGGGGTTGTGGGTAATATATTAGCATGGCGAGAGGATTGGCTAACTAACAGAGAACAGATAGTCGGGACACATGGTTCATTCGCTGCTTGGCAACCAGTAACCTGTGGGGTGCCGCAGAGATGAGTGCTGGGACCCCAACTATTTCCAATCTATATTAACGACAGGGAAGAATGGCCTGAGTGTAACGTAGCCAATTTTGCTGACGATACAAAGATGGGAGGAAAAGCAATGTGTGAGGAGGATACAACAATTCTGCTAAAGGACAAAGGCAGGCTAAGTGAGTGGGCAAAAATCTGGCAGATGGAGTATAATGTTTGAAAGTGTGAGATCATACACTTTTACAGAAAATTCAAAGAGCAAGTTATTGTTTAAATGGAGAATGATTGCAAAATGATGCAGTACAACGGGACATGAGAGTATTTGCATGAAACACAAAATGATAGTATTCAGGTGTAGCAAGTGATCAGGAAGGCCAATGGATTATTGGCCTTTATTGCAAAGGGAATGGAGTATAAAAGCAGGAAGTCTTGCTCCAGCTATACAAGTTATTGGTGAGGCCACACCAGGAATATTGCGTGCAGTTTTGGTTTCCATATTAATGAAAGGATATACTTGCTTTGGAGGCAGTTCAGAGAAACTTCACTGGGTTGATTCCGGGGATGAGGGGGTTGATGTATGAGGAAAGGTTCAGCTGGCTGGGCCTCTACTCTTTGGAATTCAGAAAAATGAGAGGCGATCTTATTGAAAAGTATAAGATTATGAGGGGGCTTGACAAAGTGAATGCAGAGAGGATCTTTCCACTGCTGAGAGAGACTAGAACTCGAGGGCATGATCTTAGAATAAGCAGCTGCCCATTTAAAACAGAAATGAGCACTGTTCGGATATAAATCCAGCCTCTCCCTTTAAAATGAAGGGAACACAAAATAATGAGAAATTGCCGAAACCCAGAATTGAACCATGGACTTTGAAATCGAACGTTCTCCAAAAGCGCTATTTCCACCCGACAGCAACCGTACGAAAACGTTCTCACACATTTCTAAAAGAAAACATAACCCCTGGATAAATTGCACTGCCTAGTCAATCCTCACTTCGGGGCAATTTGTCCCAAACAAATCTCGAAGCTCTGGTTGTGTTACTCAAAAGTAAAATGATAATGACAATCTCTATGCTCAGGTTAAGTTATCGCTGCCTATGGCGCAAGCATTCTCTGATTACATTCTTGTACACGATGTCATGTTCAAAATGATGCATATGTCCACACTGGCAATGAATTGCCTGATAGCCGAGCTGTGATGAGCAGGGTTTGTTAGGGTGATGCAGCATCATAATGCACATCGAAGTCTAATGATAATTGTGATTATTATCACACTGCAGTTAAATGTTGGCAAAACTTACAGTGTCAGTCAGAAATGTTGAGAGAGGTCGAGTTGTTTACTGCTGAACTTAAAACAATAGTGGGGGAAGTATTTTGTACCGCTGCAACGAATGATGCGCTGCTGATGTTCGGGGCAGCAGCAGTGTGGTGAGCTGCAAGTTTGTTCAGGAGCACCCACAGTGCGGCTAGGCATCCACTGAAATCTTTTTCATTCTGTCCTTTTCTCTGGATTTTTCACTCTTGGGGCCGGTGAACATTAGATTTGGTTTGTCCGTCTCGGGGGACAGAGCTGGTCTGTCTGTCTATTCCTGCTTATGACCATTTACGGGACCAGGCCACTGCTTCACCTTTTATCAGCATCCCAGCAACAAAATAAACAGAACGTTTGTCTCTCTGCCCCAGCGGCAAAAAAGAAATGGATGTTATTCCAAATAATTCCAAACCCTTGGGATTCTGTGTGGATTTGTTTCTGTTGAAAGATTGGATTTTAAGTGTTGTAAAAGAACCGAAAAAATTATGAGAAATATTTGAACGCGTAAGGGGATATCGGCGTTATTAGCACCAACTGAGCTAACCGGCCAAAAAGTGTGCTGAAGGTAGTTGCCAGCCCAGCCTGAGGGGATTATGTTTCCGGCTCACACTGGGTGACCGAGTTACTGCACAAACATTGAACACATGACATCGCTTAAACATTGTTCACTGTTCATATATAAAACTGGGCAGGGTGTAAATAAGAAGTAACAGAAAAACAGCGCATGAATCCAACAATTCATTGTAGAAATTATTATCATGCAAGCTCTGAGCAGCCCATCTTTCAAGCACTTTCCAGATATAAAACCAGCTTCTCCCATAAAATGAAGGGAACACAAAATAACCAGCAATTGCCGAAACCCGGGAACTTTAAATCTGCAGTCTAACGGTCTCCCAACTGAGCTTTTTCGGCCTGACAGCAAATGAAGCAAAATTTTCTCACAGCTTTTTGAAGGAAAAGCTAACCTCGGGAGGAATTGCCCCGCCCACACAGTTCTCATTTCGGGGCAATGGTTCCAAACACATCTCTGAGTTCAGGTTGTGCTAATATAATGTATAATGATAATGAAAATCTTTATGCTCAGGATACGTTACCAGTGCCCATCGGCCAGGCATAATCTGATTCCAATCTTGCACACGTTGCTAAGTTTAAAATGTTGAATTTTCCACAATGGCAGTGCATTGACAGATAGCCGTGCTGTGATAAGCAAGGGTGATGTGACGCAAAAGGTACATTGAAGACTAATGATGGACATGACTGGCAACATTTACAGTGTCAATCAGCAATTCTAGTTTTAGTTGTTGAGAGAGGTCTAGTCATTGACTGCTGACTTTAAAACAGCAGGCACAGAGGTGTATGTTGTATAACTGCAACATATAATGCGCTGCTGATGGTTGGAGCAGCATCAGTGTGTTAAGCTGTAAATCTGTTCAGGTGTACCACTGTAAAGAGCCGAAAATACACTGTTCACTGACCGGGAATCAAACGCAGGCTGCAGCGGTGAAAGCACCAAATCTTCACCAATAATCCACCGGGGAAGCTACTGCAAATATCTTTGCCAGCAAACAGTCTGCTATGTATGCACGCCTACAATGTTATGATGCAATGTTATGATGTACTGTAACACTGAATGTACCTTCACCCTGTACACACCTTACCTGTACACCAGAGGCTGCTGCTGCTGGAGACCTAAGGGTAACATGCACACTGCAGGTAACACTGTATAAAAGGGAGCTCACCTCTTGGTGTCATCACTCTTGGTGCTGCAATAAAGAACTACAGTCTTAACATTAAGTATCATACCCCTGCCTCGTGGATTTATTAGCAGAATATCTACCTGCACAATAACTGAAGACGAGGTCATGAACTACACGCACACCATTTCGAATTTCATCAACTTTCATCTATTCACCGATGGAGAAGATATGGACACCTTCTTGGAAAGGTTAGAACACTTCTTCATAGCCAACGACCTGGATGGGGACACACTGGCTACACTGCCGCACATATGCAGGGCCGTCCTGCTTAGTAGTTGTGGGCCCACTATCCAGGGCCTTGTCAGGGACTTGCTAGCCCCAGCGAAGACAACAATCAAGAGCTATGGGGAACTTTTCACCTTAATACAGGAGTAACTAAAACCCCAAAACAACATCCTCACAGCCAGGCACCGGTTCTACACTCACTGGCGACCTTAAGGCCAAGATATTGCTAAGTATCTTGCAGATTTCTGAAGATCACCATGTGATTTTGGCGACCACCTTAACGAAGCACTGAGGGACATATTTGTTATCGGAATCGGCCACAAGGGCCTCCTCCACACACTGCTCTCTGCAAACATCACAGTCACCCAGCAGAATGCAATTAACTTGAGCCGGGCCTACGTGATTTCAGTCGGCGACCGCAAGCGAATAATGACCCACACCCAGAACTCTAAACTAACGAATGCAGTGAACCGAATGGCTACTTCGAAAGGCAGAAATGCTGCCCTGAGTCCCGCAGCCCTGAGTCCACCACATGGGGCAAATCGGCTAGCCCCATGCTGGCACTGTGGAGGAAACCACAGGGCCCAGTAGTGCCGCTACAGAGACTATAGATGCAAAAGCTGCAATGCGAAAGGGCGCTTTCAGAGAATGTACAGAAAAAGCTTCACTCACCACGTCGCTGAAGAATTGTCTGATCACCTGGGCTAAGACATAGATGAAGACCAAGCTACTCAACCCCTAATGTAACGTTGAATTGTGATGCCGGAGTAACTGATGAGAAAATGTAATGAATGCTTGTGTAAGTGATGTTGAGAAAAAGTTTGTAACGCTTAATGATGATGACAGAAATTAAAAAATGCCAAATGCAACCATGTATGGAGAGATCAAAACACAAGAAATTGATGTAAATGCTGTAAGTGATAATGTAAAGAGAGAAAGCAGTGTAGATTGGACTATGTATGATAGGAGCCAATTAGTCATGTATACAAGAAGTATACTGTTAAAGGACACCGGGTTCAACAGGGACAATGTTTATGCCAGAGGAATCCCCCAGTGGGAGACCCCCAGATGCAGCGGGCTACCTGACCATGTAGCCTGGACTTTTGGGACAAATGTGATGCCCCAGGAAGGGCTTACACACACACAGTGGGTACAGACCCAGTGCAGGGACAGGGACAGCGGTCAATGGGTAGCACAGCCACCAATATTGGCAACCGGCCCCAGATCAGCCCTACACCCCCTGGTCACCAGGAGCGAGAGGCCAGTACCCTCCAGCTTTCCTGCCGGACCCTGGAATGAGCAGACTTCCATCACAAATGGAGGAAAAGAAGCCCACACAGCCCTGTGGGCCTGCCCACCACCATCATCATCCATCATCATCGCCAGTCCCTCGAATCCAGGATGACTTGCTTCCACGTCAAAAAGTTCACAGGTGTTTCAATGAAGCACCTAACATTCCAGGTCAGAACTAAGCCTTGAAATTTGGACGATGCCTGTGTGTGGATTTTTTTAAACTGTGGTGGCCGTTGCACACCATCCACCACACGAGCTTGACAGAGCTATGCCTTGGTCCAGTGGCAAGGATTAACCAAGACGACTGGAGACCAGCTCTGCTACACAAATCGCAGTGTGGGCTGGACTGTGATGCCCCTGGGCCATCGCCTCTTCTGGTCCCCGAACCCGCGTCTCTCCTGGGCCCCGATCATATCACTCTGCAATCTCTCGCCACTTCTTCGCCACGACCTCGCCGCTCCTGCAGTAACTGCCCAAGCTCCAATCACCGACCTGGACATTGGTGACGTCACTCTGCACTGCCGTTGCTCTCCTGCTCCAGAACGTGCTGCTCCCAGGAATGGTATGCCTCCACTCTGCTCCTTCCGCTCCCCGGCCTGCTCCGAATGTACTCGCAGGCTGCGGGCTGCTCAGCCTACTGGGCCAGGCCACCACACTGCTCCTTCCGCTCCCCGGCCTGCTCCGCTGGAGCTCGGAGGCCGGGGGCCGCTCAGCCTACTGGGCCAGGCCTCCACACTGCTCCTTCCGCTCCCCGGCCTGCTCCGATGGTGCTCTCACGCCAGGCGCCGCTCAGCCTACTGGGCCAGGTGCCACACTGCTCCAAAGGTACTCGCAGGCTGCGGGCCGTTCAGCCTGCATTAATGCATGACAGTCCGCACAGCATACACCCTCGCTGCTTAACCCTGCCCACCACCACACACTTACCCACTCTACAGAGTATGTACCCTACCCACTACTGCACTGGCACACCCACTGAGGGATCCCACAAAAGTGACATCCAAATGGTCTCTGCGTGAGGGGGGAAATGTATGAGGCCAGCTTCAT
Source organism: Pristiophorus japonicus (assembly GCF_044704955.1). Classification (NCBI taxonomy): domain Eukaryota; kingdom Metazoa; phylum Chordata; class Chondrichthyes; family Pristiophoridae; genus Pristiophorus; species Pristiophorus japonicus. The sequence goes on along the minus strand of NW_027254531.1, from coordinate 3,790,848 downwards.
GCACAGGAATCACATCTGGCACCAACACAGCCCTCACCAAAAGCTCCCACAGCCCACTACTGATCACATCACCACCTTCACCCTGCACAGACCTTACCTGTACACCAGAGGGTGCTGCTGCTGGAGAACTAAGGGTCACCTGCACATTGCAGTTAACCCAGTATAAAAGAGCGCTCACCTCTCGGTGTCCTCTCCCTAGGAGCTGCAATAAAGGACTACAGTCTTCACAGTTTAAGTACCATACCACTGCCTCGTGGAGTCATTAAAAGAGTGCCTACATACAAACAGACCAACGCAGTCTTCCTCCTTGCTCCTTCGAAATTCACATCACATTCGTGCAACGTAAAACTGTTTGTAGCAAATGGTATTTTTGTTGAGAAATCGATGACCTGGAAGAGGGGACAGAGTGTAGTGTAACAAAATTTGCAGATGAAACAAAGATTAGTGGGGAGGCGGGTTGTGCAGAGGACACAGAGAGGCTGCAAAGAGATGTAGATAGATTAATGAATGGACTAAAGTTTGGCAGATGGAATACAATGTCGGAAAATGTGAGGTCATCCACCTTGGGATAAAAAAACAGTAAAAGGGAATATTATTTGAATGGGGAGAACTTACAACATGCTGCAGTGCAGAGGGACCTGGGGGTCCTTGTGCATGAATCCCAAAAAGTTCGTTTGCAGGTGCAGCAGGTAATCAGGAAGGCGAATGGAATGTTGGCCTTCACTGCGAGAGGGATGGATTACAAAAGCAGGGAGGTCCTACTGCAACTGTACAGGGTATTGGTGAGGCCGTACCTTGAGTACTGCGTGCAGTTTTGGTCACCTTACTTAAGGAAGGCTATACTAGCTTTGGAGTGGGTACAGAGACGATTCACGAGGCTGATTCCGGAGATGAGAGGGTTACCTTATGATGATAGATTGCGTAGACTGGGTCTTTACTCGTTGGACTTCAGAAGGATGAGGGGTGATTTTATAGAAACATTTAAAATAATGAAACAGATAGACAAGATCGAGGCAGAGAGGTTGTTTCCTCTGGTCGGGGAGACAAGAATTAGGGGAACAGCCGAGGGGGAGCTAATTTAAAACCGAGTTGAGAAGGAATTTCTTCTCCCAGAGGGTTGTGAATCTCTGCCCAATGATGCAGTTGAGGCTAGCTCATTGAATGTCTTCAAATCACAGATAGATAGATTTTTTAACCAATAAGGGAATTAAGGGTTACGGGGAGCGGGCGGGTAAGTGGAGCTGATTCCACGGCTAGATCAGCCATGATCTTGTTGAATGGCGGAGCAGGCTCGAGGGGCTAGATGGCCTAATCCTGTTCCTAATTCTTATGTTCTTTTGTTCTTATGAAAGACATGTCCGCACAAACACAGTCTTAAGTGCGGGTAGGCATCCACTTAAATCTATTTCTCCCTGTCCTTTTCCCTGGTTTGTGCACTATCGGTGCCGGGTGAACATTTCATTTCAAGTATTTGTCCTGAACTGAAGCTATTTGCCCATTTCAAGGGGAGAGAAGCGTTCTGTCTAACCGTTCCTGCTTATGACCATTAACGGGAACAGGCCGCCAGTTCATCGTTTATCAGCAGACTAAGAAATAGAAATAAACAGAAAGATGTGCCTCATCGCCACAGCGGCAAAGAAGCAATGGAAGTTATTGCAAATAATCCGCAACCCTTGCGATTCTGTATGAATTTGTTTCATTATAAATATTGGATGAAATGTTATGAAAAACCGGAAAAAAATATGAACAGCATTCGAACAGGGACCAAACCCGCTATCTTGGCGCTAAAAGCCCCATGCTCAATCCAACTGAGCTAACCAGCCACACCTTTTACCGAGTGTGTGTTTCCGGTGCACACTGGTTGATAGATTTAAAACACAAACATTGAACACATCACATCGCGTAAACATTGTTCACTGTTCATATACAAAACTGGGCAGAGTGTAAATAGAAAGTAACAGAAAAAGAGCGCTGAATCTAACAGAATTCATTTTGAAAATTATCACACAACCGCTGAACAGCCTGTCCCTCAATTATTGTCCACATATAAAACCAGCCTCTCCCCTTAAATTTGAAAAAATTCGAAATACCCAGAAATTGCCAAAACCCAAGATTTGGCTCCTGCAAGGAACCTTTAGATCTTCAGCCGAACGCTCTCCCAACTGAGCTTTTTCGGCCCGAAAGCAAATGAAGCAAGACTTTCTCACACTTTTTTGAAACAAAACCTAACCCCGGCAGGAATTGCCCCGCCCACTCAGGCCTCACTTGGGGGCAATGGGTCCCAAACTGATCTCGGAGGTCAGGTTGTGTTAATGTAATGTATAATGATAATGACAATCTTAACGTTCAGGTTAGGTTATCATTGCCCACGGCCCAAGCACTCTCTGATGCTTGTCTTGTTCACGTTGCTAAGTTCAAAATGTGTATTTTTCCACACTGGCAATGAATTGACTGATCACTGTGCTGTGAGCAGCTAGGTTTGTTCGGGTGATGCCGCGCCAGAATGTACATGGAAGCCGAATGATAATTGTGATTGTTCTCACACTGCAGTTAAATGTTGGCAAAACTTACAGTGTCAATCAGTAATTCTAGTTCCATATGTTGATTTAATGTTCTGCTGAAGTGTTCATAAAGATGCAAAGCTCACCAGGCTACATCTCACAGTGTTGAAGACACAGTGAAATATGCTGGTGTGTTTATTCAAATTTCAGAACATAAAATATGAGTAAAATTCCCCGTTCTTTTGAAGACACTGATGGGTTGTGAAAGGGAGATGGGCCGAAGTCACACTGAGCCGCACTGAATTCGAAACAAGGTGAAATTATAACAGGTTCAGTCCTTAGCAGTGAGATGCTGAAGAGAGATAAGAGTCGTGAAACAAGGAGGGAGTTAACGATACTGATGTTGAATCTCCTTTAGATCAAACACTCCATGAAGTTTCTGCTGGGGAATTCAGATCTGGGAAATCGCCTGTGAAACTTAAACATAGACATACAGTGAGCCAATGTGCAATACAGGAAGGGCCAGGCCAAATGAATATCTTAATGTTCAGGAAAAGCCCATGGCCCAGGCATTCTCTGATTACAGTGTTGCACAAGTTACTAAGATTACAATGTTGAATGTTTCCACACTGGCAATGCATTGAGTAATAGCCGTGCTGTGATAAGCAAGAGTGATCTCGTACAAAAGGTACATGGAAGACTAATGATAGCCATGATTAGAAACATTTACAGCATCGAGCAGAAATTCTAGTTCCATTTGTTGAGAGAGATCAAGTCATTTACTGCTGACTTTGAAATAGCAAGCACAGAAGTATTTTGTATCGTTGCAACGAATGGTGCGATGCTGAAGGTTGGGGCAGCAGCACTGTGGTGAGCTGTAAATTTGTCAGGAGCAGTCGATTACCTTACAGTTCAAACAGCCCAAAATATACTGTTCCCTGACCGGGAAGCAAACCCTGAGGGTCTAGTAAGGAGGAAGAACTGAGGGAAATCCTTATTAGTCGGGAAATTGTGTTGGGGAAATTGATGGGATTGAAGGCCGATAAGTCCCCAGGGCCTGATGGACTGCATCCCAGAGTATTTTGGAGGTGGCCTTGGAAATAGTGGATGCATTGACAGTCATTTTCCAACATTCCATTGACTCTGGATCAGGTCCTATGGAGTGGAGGGTAGCCAATGTAACCCCACTTTTTAAAAAAGAAGGGAGAGAGAAAACAGGGAATTATAGACCGGTCAGCCTGAAATCGGTAGTGGGTAAAATGATGGAATCAATTCTTAAGGATGTCATAGCAGTGCATTTGGAAAGAGGTGACATGATAGGTCCAAGTCAGCATGGATTTGTGAAAGAGAAATCATGCTTGACAAATCTTTTGGAATTTTTTGAGGATGTTTCCAATAGAGTGGACAAGGGAGAACCAGTTGATGTGGTATATTTGGACTTTCAGAAGGCTTTCGACAAGGTCCCACACAAGAGATTGATGTGCAAAGTTAAAGCACATGGGATTGGCGTTAGTGTGCTGACATGGATTGAGAACTGGTTGTCAGACAGGAAACAAAGAGAAGGAGTAAATGGGTACTTTTCAGAATGGCAGGCAGTGACTAGTGGGGTATCGCAAGGTTCTGTGCTGGGGCCCCAGCTGTTTACACTGTACATTAATGATTTAGACGAGGGGATTAAATGTAGTATCTCCAAATTTGCGGATGACACTAAGTTGGGTGGCAGTGTGAGCTGCGAGGAGGATGCTATGAGGCTGCAGAACGACTTGGATAGGTTAGGTGAGTGGGCAAAGGCATGGCAGATGAAGTATAATGTGGATAAATGTGAGGTTATCCACTTTGGTGGTAAAAACAGAGAGACAGACTATTATCTGAATGGTGACAGATTAGGAAAAGGGGAGGTGCAAAGAGACCTGGGTGTCATGGTACATCAGTCATTGAAGGTTGGCATGCAGTTACAGCAGGTGGTTAAGAAAGCAAATGGCATGTTGGCCTTCATAGCGAGGGGATTTGAGTACAGGGGTAGGGACGTGTTGCTACAGTTGTACAGGGCCTTGGTGAGGCCACACCTGGAGTATTGTGTACAGTTTTGGTCTCCTAACCTGAGGAAGGACATTCTTGCTATTGAGGGAGTGCAGCGTAGGTTCACCAGACTGATTCCCGGGATGGCGGGATTGACCTATCAAGAAAGACTGGATCAACTGGGCTTGTATTCACTGGAGTTCAGAAGAATGAGAGGGGACCTCATAGAAACGTTTAAGATTCTGACGGGGTTAGACAGTTTGGATGCAGGAAGAATGTTCCCAATGTTGGGGAAGTACAGAACCAGGGGACACAGTCTAAGGATAAGGGGTAAGCCATTTAGGACCGAGATGAGGAGGAACTTCTTCACCCAGAGAGTGGTGAACATGTGGAATTCTCTGCCACAGAAAGTTGTTGAGGCCAATTCACTAAATATGTTCAAAAAGGAGTTACATGTAGTCCTTACTAGTAGGGGGATCAAGGGGTATGGCGAGAAAGCAGGAATGTGGCACTGAAGTTGCATGTTCAGCCATGAACTCATTGAATGGCGGTGCAGGCTAGAAGGGCCGAATGGCCTACTCCTGCACCTATTTTCTATGTTTCTATGTTTCTAACAGTGAAAGTGCAAATCCTAGCCACTAGACCACCAGGGAAGTTGCTGCAAGTGACTTTGCCAGCAAGCAGACAAACACATTCTTTCCTCCTTGCTCCTTCGATATTCACATCCCATTCGTGCCAGGTAAAACCGTTCGTAGCAAGTGGCAATTTTGCTGAGAACACGAAAGGCATGTCCGTGCAACCACAGCATTGAGTGCGGGTAGGCATCCACTGAAATCTATTTCATTCTGTCCTTTTCTCTCGGTTGTTCACTCTCGGTGCCAGTTGAACATTTCATTTGGTGTATTTGTCTTGAACTAAAGCGTTTTGCTTTTCTCGGGGGACAGAACCGTTCTGTCTGTCCGTTCCTGCTGATGACCATTTACGGGAACAGGCCGCCAGTTTGTTGTTTATCAGCAAACCAAGAAACACAAATAATCAGAAAGATGTGCCTCTCCACCCAGGCGGCAAAGAAGCAATGGATGTTATTCCAAATAATTCCCAACCCTTGGGATTTTGTGTACATTTGTTTAATTATAAAGATAGGATTTTAAATGTTATGAAAAACCGAAACTAATATCAATTGCATTCAAATGGACCGCACTGGGATCGAACCAGCGACGTTAGCGTTAGTAGCACCATACTCTAACCAACTAAGCTAACTGACCACACAGAGCACTGAAGTTGCGTGAAAGCCCAGCCTGACGGGATCATGTTTCCGGCTCACACTGGGTGACAGAGTGACTGCATAAACATTGAACACATCACATCGCTTGAACATTTTTCACTGTTCAAATTCAAAACTGGGCAGTGTTTAAATAGAAAGTAACAGAAAAACGGCGCTGCCTCTAAAAAAATTCATTTTGAAAATTATAATGGAACCGCTGAACAGCCCATCCCTCAAGCACTGTCCCCATACAAAACCAGCCTCTCCCCTGAAATAAAATAATCAAAATATGCCGAAACCCGAAGTTGAAGCAGGTACTTTTTGGTCTTAACGCTAACGCTTTCCAAACTGAGCGATATCGGCCTGCAAGGAAGTGAACCAGAATTTTCTAACACCTTTGTGAAAGAAAACCTAACCCCGGAAGGAATTGTCTCGCCCACTCAGTCCTCACTTCGTGGCGATGGTTCCCAAACAGATCTCGGAGATCAGATTGTGTTAATGTAATGTATAATGATAATGAATATCTTAACACTCAAATTAAGTTATCACTGCCCATGGCCCAGGCACTTTCTGATTCCAGTCTTGCCCATGTTATTAAGTTCCAAATGTACATGTTTGCACACTGGCTATGAATTGCCTGATAGCTGTGCTGTGATGAGCTAGGTTTGTTAGGGTCATGCAGCGCTAAAACGTACATGGAAGCATAATGATAATTGTGATTGTTCTCACACTGCAGTTAAATGTTGGCAAAATTACAGTGTCAATCAGCAATTCTAGTTCCATCTGTTGACATATTGTTCTGTTGAAATGTTCATAAAGATACAAAGCTTCCACACCAGGCTAGTGTTATGAAGTGTTCATAAAGATACAAAGCTTGTACACCAGGCTAGATCTCACTGTGTCGAAGACACAATGAATTACATCAAACAATGCATGATTTCAGAGCTGGGAAATCGCCTGCGAATCCTAAACATAGGCACACAGTGAGCCAATGCGAAATACAGGAGGGGCCCAGGCCTGATGAATATCTTAATGCTCAGGATAGGTTATCACTGCCCATGGCCCAAGCGCTCTCTGATTACAGTCTTGCACACGCTGCTAAGTTTAAAATGTTGCATTTTTTCACACTGGTAGTGCATTGACTGATAGCCATGCTGTGATAAGTGAGTGTGTAGCGCAAAAAGGTACATGGATGCCTAATGATAACAATGATTGATCTGACACTTGCAGTGAAATTTTTGCAACATTTACAGTGTCAATCGGCAGTTCTAATTCCATATTTGAGAGAAGTCTAGTCATTTGCTGCTGACTTTAAAACAACAGACAAAAAAGTGTATTTTATATCACTGCAATGAATGAATCGCTGAATGATGCGCTGCTCATGGCTGGGGCAAGCTGTAAAATGGTTCAGGGGCGGCCAATTACATTGAATTTCAAACAGCCCAAAATACACTGAGCCGCACTGACCCCGAGCCAAGGTGACATTATATTAAGTTCAGTCTTTAGCAGCGAGAAGCTACATAGAGATAAGAGTCGCGAATCAAGGAAAGATTTTCTGATGCTGATGTAGAATCTCATTTATATTATACACTCCATGAAGTCTTTGCTGGGGGATTCACAGCTGAGGAATCGCCTAATAAAGCAGCTCAAACATGTGAAACTGCAACCTCAGTCTCTGCTCCAGGTCTGTCATTGCAGGGAGGCAGCTACTGACTCTGCCCCAGGGGCTCAGCTTGTGTGGAGTTTGCACATCTATACCCGGTGTGGTCCTGAGCTACACACAACAGAATGCGATCAGGTTCCTTCCTCCGCCTTATGCATCTTGTTTATTGCACGTGGTTTGGGACTGAGCCTGACACAGAGCAGGGAAAGCCCAGACGCCATCCCCACATGTGGTATGTTACTCTATCACCCAGTGTGGTACTGTGCCCCACACAGAGAAGGGAAATCCAGACTCCATCCCCACCTGTGGTATGTTACTTTTCTCACCCAGTGTGGTACTGAGACCCACACTGAACAGGGAAATCCCAGACTCCATCCCCACCTGTGGTATGTTACTCTATCTCATCCAGTGTGGTACTGAGACCCACACAGAGCAGGCAAAGCCCAGACTACATCCCCAACTGTGATATGTTACTCTATCACCCAGTTGGTACTGAGCCCCACAGAGAGCAGAATGGGTCGAGGCTCCATTACCGGCCTGTGGTTCGTTGTTGTCTGTGTGTGCTACTGACCCCCATAAAGAGCAGAAAGAGCAGGGTCCCATCATTAACCTGGGCTTTAGAGTGTCTGGTTCCCCGGGCATTCAGTGAAGCAAGCACGTGTATATCTGATCCCTCCATTGAAGAACATATACTATAGCAGAAGAATTCGTGGAAAGATTCCGAAAGTTGTGACGAACTCAGATACCAAGTTAATTGGTTGATGAAGCATTCTAAAAGCTGAACGCAGGTTTTCTGTTCAATTTGTTTAAGGTATTTTCTTTCACCAATCATTTGCATGTTCCCACAATGAATGCTACTTTCTTTAATTGGGATAACTAAACAGATAATGGACAGTTGATAGCTTGCTCACTGTGATCAGAAGTTTTGGCTCAATAACCTCATATGTTGTTGCCAAATCCACACATATCTGTGGTGCAATTGAGTAGCACGTTCGTTTATTAACTAACTATTAACTGACAGGGCGGTGGTTCGAGGTCACCGAGGGATTGTGCTTTTACTTCATGGTCTTCAATATCTGTGGGTTTGGCTGCAGGAAAATGGGCGGCAAACTGTGCCAGATGGAATTCAAGTCGGAAAGTGTGAGATCCTCCATTTGGATCAGAGAAAGCCATTTTGTTGCACCGATGGTGCTCGCAGGCCGTGGAGCAGGCAGACTGCTGGGACAGGCCTCCACGCAGCTCCGGAACCTGCTCCGAGGGCTGAGCGGCCCAGAGACTGCGAATCTTTAAAGATGTATGTGCTACAATGCCCAAATCTCTCTCTGTCTCCACGTTCGTTAGTGCTTACCCCTGATGCATGAATGACTGTTGAGCATTTACCCTGCCCACGTGCACTAATCTAAGTTATACACAATTTGCCAGTAATGGGACCAATCTCGCAAAGCAGTAAGATCTGCCTGAGGCAGACGAGACCCGAATACTCGCTCAAAGCTCGATATCCTTTGCAAATGTGCAGATTGTGCCATCACCGACATCCAGATCATTAGTAAAAATAGTAAAGAGCAATGGACCCAACACGAACTCCTGCGGGACCTCACTGCTGGCCGGTATCCAAACCAACCCAAACCCATCTATATCACCTTGATGCCTTTGCACTGCCAGCCCGCTTCCAATCCAGCTCATTGTAGTATGAGTGATACCAGGAAAAAAATGGAAAAGAGTGGCTAACGTAAATGTTGGTCCCCTGGAGGATGAGACTGGGGAATTAATAATTGGGTACAGGGAAATGCAGAGACATTGAACAAATATGTTGTATCAGTCCTCACGGTAGATGATGCTAAAAACATCCCAATAATAGATCATCAAGAGGCTATATAGAGGGAGGAACTATAAACAATCACTATTTCTAAAGAAGTAGTATTTGGTAAAATAATGGGAATAAAATGGACAAATCCCCTGAACCGAATGGCTTGCATCCTAGGATCTTAAGAGAAGTGGCTGCAGAGACAGTGGATGCATTGGTTGTAATCCACTAAAATTCATTGGATTCTGGGGAGGTCCCAGAAGATTGGAAAACCACAAATGTAACACCCCTAATTAAAAAAGGAGGGAGACAGAAAATTGGCTAATTGCTTTCATTGGGAAAAAGCTGGAGTCCATTATTAAGGAAGCGGTAGCAGGACATTTGGAAAAGCATAATACAGATAAGCAGAGTCAGTACGGCTTTAAGAATGGGAAATCATGCTTGACAAATTTGCTGGAGTTCATTGAGGATGTAATGTGCAAGGTAGATAAGGGGGAACCAGTGGATGTGGTATATTTGGATTTCCAGAAGGCACTCGATAAGGTGCCACATAACAGGTTACTGCACAAGATAAAGGTTCATGGGGTTGGTGGGTGGGCTAACTAACAGAAGACAGAGAGTCGGGATAAATGGTTCAGTTTCCGGTTGTCAAAAGGCAACTAGTGGGGTGTCACCAGGATTACTGCTGGGGCCCCAACTATTTACAATATATATTAATGACTTGGATGAAGGGAACGAGTGTAATGTTTCCAAGTTTGCTGATGATACAAAAATGGGTGGGAAAGCACATTGTGTGGAGAACAGAAATAATCTGTAGACAGGCTAATTGAGTGGACAAACAAAAGGAGTATAATCTGGGAAAGTGTGAGGTTATCCACTTGGGCAGAAAATAAAAATACAATTTATTATTTAAATGGAGAAATATTACAAAATGCTGCAGTACAGAGGGACCTGGAGTCCTTGTGCATGAAACACAAAAAGTTAGGATGCAATACGCAAATAACTATGAAGGCAAAGAAATGTTGGCATTTATTGCAAAGGGAATGGCGTATAAAAGCAGCGAAGGCTTGCTACGATTGTACAGAGTCTTGGTGAGACCACACCTGGAGCACTGCGTACAATTTTGATCTCCTTATTGAAGGCAGGATATACTTGCATTGGAGACAGTTCAGAGAATCTTCACGAGTTTAATTTCTGAGATGAAGCGGTTGACTTATGAAGATAGGTTAAGCAAGTTGGGCCCTATACTCATTGGCGTTTAGAAGAATAAGAGATGATCTTAATGAAATATATGGTACTGAGGGGGCGTGACAAGGAAGATGCAGAGAGGTGTTTCCATTCGTGGGGGAATCTAGAACTAGGGGGCATAGTTTAAGAATAAGGGGCAGCAGATTTAAAACTGCGATGAGGAGAATTTTCTTCTCAAAGTGTCGTAATTCTTTGGATTCTCTACCCCAGAGAGCTGTGGAGGCTGGGTCATTGAATATATTTAAGGTGGAGATAGACAGATTTTTGAGCGATAATGGAGTGAAGGGTTATGGGGAGCGGGCAGGGAAGTGGAGCTATGCCCAAGATCGGATCAGCCATGATCTTAATAAAGGGCAGAGTAGGTTTGAGTAGTCAATGGCCTACTCCTGCTCCGATTTCTAATGTTCTTTAAAGTGTGAACTATCGATGCAACTGTCAGAATGGACATTATTCAGTCTGAGATAACAGCAGAATCCAAACCCAGCAGTCACTTGTGAACTCGCTGCTGTCTCAGCAGGTGGGATGACCGAATGTATCTCTTCCCACACAGGGAGCAGGTGCACGGCCTCACCGCAGTGTGAACTTGCTGGTGTGTCAGCAGGTCGGATAACTCCGTGAATCCCTTCCTACACTCAGAGCAGGTGAACGGCCTTTCCCCAGTGTGAACTCACTGGTGCATCAGCAGGTGGGATGATTGAGTGAATCCCATCCCACACATGAAACAGATGAACGCCCTCTCCCCAGTGTGAACTCGCTGATGTGTCAGCAGGGTGGATGATATAGTGAATCCCTTCCCACAGTCGGAGCAGGTGAACGGCCTCTCCCCAGTGTGACTGCGCCAATGAACTTCCAGATCAGATGGGAAATTGAATCCCTTCCCACAGTCCCCACATTCCCACGGATTCTCCTTAGTGTGGGTGTCCTTGTGTCTTTCCAGGTTGGACGATCAGTTGAAGCCCAGTCCACACTCAGAACACGTGCATGGGTTCTCCCCGCTGTCAATGCTGCAATGTTTTTTCAGGCTGTGTAACTGGTTAAAGCTCTTTCCACAGTCAGTGCACTGGAACTCTCTCACTCGGGTGTGTGTGTCTCGGTGCTTTTCCAGTCACATTGATGTTTGAAATATTTTCTGACAGACAGAAGAGACAAACATTTTTCCTTCCACATTCAAACGCTTATGATATTCAGGTCCTGAGGAGTCGAGTGATTCTGTCAGATCTTGAAGTGATGTTTGGTTTGAGTTTACCGTCTGCAAATACTGCCCATTAAATACCCTGGAGAAGGAGTTTACTAAAATTATTACTGCAAGTACAGGACAGAAATTCAGAACAGACAATTTTAGATCCTACGGAACATTCTTTCCTCACTTGTTCGTCCCAAAGCAGTAAATTCCTGCCCCATACACTCATCCCTGTCCCTGTCCTGAAATTCAAACACATCGCACGCCTGAAGGCAACTTGTCCTCCGCTCACAACTGTCATCACCAACTCTGGTGGGTTCAGTTCTACACTAAATGTTTCCCCTCCCCTGAAGGTGCTGACTCTGGCTGGGTTCAATTCTACACTCACTGGTTCCCCTCCCCTGAAGGTGCTGACTCTGGCTGGGTTCAGTTCTGCACTCATTGGTTCCCCTCCCCTGAAGGTGCTGAGCCTGGCTGGTTTCAGTTCTACATTCACTGGTTCCCCTCCCCTGAAGTTGCTGAGTCTGGCTGGGTTCAGTTCTACACTCACTGGTTCTCCTCCCCTGAAGGTGCTGACTGACTGGGTTCAGTTCTACACTCACTGGTTCCTCCATCCCCCCGCCCCCTGAAGGTGCTGACTCTGGCTGGGTTCAATTCTACACTCACTGGTTCCCCTCCGTTGAAGGTACTGACTTCGGCTGAGTTCACTTCTATACTCACTGGTTTCCTTCCCCTAAAGGTGCTGACTCTGGCTGGGCTCATAGAAACATAGAAACAGGTGCAGGAGTAGGCCATTCAGCCGATCGAGCCTGCACCTCCATTTAATAAGATCATTGCTGACATTCACTTCAGTACCCCTTTCCTGCTTTCTCTCCATACCCCTTGATCCCTTTAGGCATAAGGGACATATCCAACTCCCTCTTAAATATATCTAATGAACTGGCATCAACAACTCTCTGTTGAAGAGAATTCCACAGGTTAACATATCTCTGAATGAAGAAGTTTCTCCTTATCTCCGTCCGAAATGGCTTACCCCTTATCCTTAGACTGTGTCCCCTGGTTCTGGATTTCCCCATTATCTGGAAAATTCTTCCTGCATCTAACCTGTCCAATACTGTCAGATTTTTATATGTTTCCATGAGAACCCCTCTCATTCTTCTAAACTCCAGTGATACAGGCCCAGCCGATCCAGTCTCTCCTCATATGTAAGTCCTGCCATCCCGGGCATCAGTCTGGTGAAATTTGGCTGCACTCCCTCAATAGCAAGAATGTCCTTCCTCAGAATAGGAGACCAAAACTGAAGACAATATTCCAGGTGAGGCCTCACCAAGGCCCTGTACAGCTGCAGCAAGGCCTCTCTGCTCCTATAGTCATATCGCCTAGCTATGAAGGCCAACATGCCATTTGCCTTCTTCACCACCTGCTGCACCTGCATGCCAACCTTCAATTATTGATGTACCATGACACCCAGGTCACATTTCAGCTTCCCTTTTCCTAACCTTCCGCCATTCAGATAATATACTGCCTTCATGTTTTTGCCACCAAAGTGGATAACATCACAGTTATCCACATTATACTGCATCTGCCAAGCATTTTCCCACTCACCTAACCTGTCCAAATCATCCTGCAGCCATTTAGCATCCTCCTCACGGCTCACACCGCCACATAGCTCAGTATCATCTGCAAACCTGGAGATATGAAACTCAATTCCTTCATCTGAATCATTGATGCATTTTACAATAGCTGGGGTCTCTGCACTGAGCTCTGCGGCAATCCACTAGACATTGCCCGTCATTCTGAAAAGGAAACATTTATTCCAAGTCTCTGCTTACTGTCTGCAAACCAGTTCCCTATCCACCTCAATAAATTACCCACAATACCATGGCCTACACTTAATGGTCCACTGAAAAGGGATTGATATTGTTTCTGTCACACATTGGTGCAATGGGGCAGTTTTAAATTGCATGGTTAGGGAAGACTAGACACTTTATGAGTCAATCACTGGTACTTTATGTCAGTGTGTGATTGACAGGTGTGATTAGGACAGACACTGCCACTCACTCTCTGGTACTGTGTGTCAGTGTGTGATTGACCGGTGTGTATAGGACAGACAGTGTCACTCACTGTCTGGTACTGTGTGTCATTGTAAGATTGACAGGTTTGTATAGGACAGATACTGCCACTCAATCTCTGATCCTGTGTGTCAGTGTGGGATTGACAGGTGTGTATAGGACATACACTGTCAATCACTCTCTGGCACTGTGTGTCATTGTAAGATTGACACGTTTGTATAGGACAGATACTGCCACTCAATCTCTGATCCTGTGTGTCAGTGTGGGATTGACAGGTGTGTATAGGACAGACACTGTCAATCACTCTCTGGCACTGTGTGCCAGTGTGTGCTTGACAGGTGTGTATAGGACAGACACTGACACTCACTCTCTGATACTCTTTGTCAGTGTGTGATTGACAGTGTGTATAGGGCAGACACTGCCACTCCCTCTCTGGTACAGTGTGTCAGTGTGTGATTCACAGCTGTGTATAGGAGAGACACTGCCACTCACTCTCTGGTACTGTGTGTCAGTGTGTGTTTGACAAGTGTGTATAGGACAGACACTGTCACTCACTCTCTGGTACTTTGTGTCAGTGTAATTGACAGATGCTTATAGGACAGACACTGTCACTCACTCTCTGGTACTGTGTGTCAGTGTGTGATTGACAGGTGTGTATTGGACAGACACTGCCACTCACTCTCTGGTAATGTGTGTCAGTATGTGCTTGACAAGTTTGTACATGACAGACACAGCCACTCACTCTCTGGTACTGTGTGTCAGTGTGCGATTGACAGGTGTGTATAAGGCAGACACAGCCACTCACTCTCTGGTCATATATATCAGTTTGGGTATTGTTATTGGCTATAGGATAGATAGTGTACATGTCACTGTCTGTTACTGTGTGGCAGTGTTTGATTGTCAGTAGAATACAATATGTAAATCATTTAACTCCAACTTTCTAATACAGTGTGACCTAACTGATAGATATATTACTTTTCAAAAAATGACCTATATTTTATTCTCTGATAAAGTACACCAGTGTGGGATTGAGGGAGGATATAGGAAAGACACTGCCACTGTCACTCTCTGGTACTGTGTCTCATTGTCGGATTGACTACTGAATATGGGATAGACACTGTCCCTCTCATTCTCTGATATTGCTATCAGTACGGGATATATTGGTTAACATAGGATAAATATTGCATCTCTCAATCTCTGGCACAGTGAGGCAGAGTTGGATTGCCAGGTGAGTTATTTTTTTAGAAATACTACCCCTGTTTTTCCCTCATTCTATGTGTCAGATTCTGATGACAGGTGAGTGTTGGATAGATATTGCCTCTGTCATTCTCTGACACTATGTGACAGGTGAGATTTGGATAGATACTGCCTCGGTCATTCTCTGACACTATGTGACAGGTGAGTGTTGGATGGATACTGCCTCTGTCATTCTCTGACACTATGTGACAGGTGAATGTTGGATGGATACTGCCTCTGTCATTCTCTGATACTATGTAACAGGTGAGTGTTGGATAGATACTGTCTCTGTCATTCTCTGATACTATGTGACAGGTGAGTGTTGGATCGATACTGCCTCTTTCATTCTCTGATAATATGTGACATATTCTGTTTGACAGATGAGGGTAAGATTGAAACTGCCACTTTCAATAGGCGGTGTAGTTTCAGTGTGGGACTTACTGGTAATTATAGGATTGATACTGACACTTTCAATCGCTGATCCGCTAACAGTTAAATATAGAATTAATATTGTGGGTGTCTGGTGTGGTGGATTTGATTCTGCATCTGCCCATCTCTGGTATGTGAATGAGAATTTTACTCTGTATATCAGTTTCTGATACAAGAGCATAGGTTTTATCCTGTACCTGTCAATTTCTGGTAATTGTCTGTGGGTTTCATAGAAACATAGAAACATAGAAAATAGGTGCAGGAGTAGGCCATTCGGCCCTTCTAACCTGCACCGCCATTCAATGAGTTCATGGCTGAACATGCAACTTCAGTACCCCATTCCTGCTTTCTCGGCATACCCCTTGATCCCCCGAGTAGTAAGGACTTCATCTAACTCCTTTTTGAATATAGTTGGTGAATTGGTAGAAAATGCCACAGGTCACCACTCTCTGGGTGCAGAAGTTTCTCCTCATCTCGGTCCTAAATGGCTTACCCCTTATCCTTAGACTGTGACCCCTGGTTCTGGACTTCCTCAACATTGGGAACATTCTTCCTGCATCTAACCTGTCTGAACCCATCAGAATTTTAAACGTTTCTATGAGGTCCCCTCTCATTCTTCTGAACTCCAGTGAATACAAGCCCAGTTGATCCAGTCTTTCTTGATAGGTCAGTCCCGCCATCCCGGGAATCAGTCTGGTGAACCTTCGCTGCACTCCCTCAATAGTACTGACAGGTACAAAGGAAAGCTCACTCTCAATTAAGCAGAAACTGGCATTCTGTGTGTGTGTAAAACGGATATTCTCTCAATCCCGGATCATTCTGTGTGTGAGTAAAAGGGATATTCTCTGATATTTGGAAATCGGGACACTGTGGAGACATGGGGACATGGGGACATGGGGACATGGGGACACGGGAACACGGGGACATGGGGAAATGGGGAGCTGGGAACATGGGGACACGGGGGCAGGGGGACATGGGACGGGGGGACATGCGGACGCGGGAACATGGAGACATGGAGACATGGAGACATGGGGACGTGGGAATATGGAGACATGGAGACACGGGGACATGGATACATGGGGACACGGGAACACAGCGATGTGGGGACGTGGGGATATGGGGAGACGGGGAATTAGAGACACGGGACACTGTGGAGACATGGAAAAATGGGGATCCGGGAACACGGGATATGGGGAGATGGGAACATGGGTACATGGACACGGGAACATGGGGAACACGGGAACATGTGAACATGGGGACATGTGGATATGGGGACACGGAGACAGGTGGACACGGGGACATGTGGATATGGGGACACGGAGACACGTGGACACGGGGAAACGGGGACATGTGGACATGTGGACATGGGGACATGTGGACACGGGGACATGTGGACATGGGACATGGGGACACGGGGACACGGGAACACGGGGAGATGAGGACACGGGGATAAGGGGACACGGGAACATGTGAACATGGGGACATGTGGATATGGGGACACGGAGACACGTGGACACGGGGAAACGGGGACATGTGGACATGTGGACATGGGGACATGTGGACACGGGGACATGTGGACATGGGACATGGGGACACGGGGACACGGGGACATGGGGACATGTGGACATCGGGACACGGGGACACGTGGTCATGTGGAAATAAGGACATGGGGACATGTGGACATGGGGACAAGGGGACATGGGGACATGTGGACATAGGGACATGAGGACATGTGGACATAGGGACATGGGGACATGTGGACATCGGGACATGTGGACATGTGAACATCGGGACATGTGGACATCGGGACATGTGGACATGGGGACATGTGGACATCGGGACATGTGGACATGGGGACATGTGGACATCGGGACATGTGGACATGGGGACATGTGGACATCGGGACATGTGGACATGGGTATGTGGACATGTGCACATGGCGACATGTGGCCATGGGGACATGGGAACATGAGGACATGCGGACATGGGGACATGGGGAGACAGGGATGGGGACATGGGGCATTATTGGGACATGGGGCACTATGGGGACATGGGATACGTGAACATGGGGAGATGGGGAAATGGGGATACTGTGGGTATATGAGGATATGCGGACACATGGACACTATGTGACTTGAGGACATGGGGACATGGGCAAATGAGGACATGGGGATATGGGGACATGGGCAAATGAGGACATGGGGACATGGGGACATGTGGACATGGGGATATGGGTACATGGGGATATGGGGATATGGGGATATGGGGATATGGGGACATGTGTACATCGGGATATGGGGACATGGGGATATGGGGACATGGGCAAATGGGGACATGGGGACCTGGGGACATGTGGACATGGGGACATGGGGATATGGGGACATGGGGACATGGGGACATGGGGTTATGGGGACATGGGGATATGGGGACATGGGCAAATGGGGACATTGTAACATGTGGACATGGGGACATGGGGATATGGGGATATGGGGACATGGGGATATAGGGATATGGGGATATGTGGACATGTGGACATGTGGACATGGGGATATGGGGACATGGGCAAATGCGGACATGGGGACATGGGGACATGGGGACATATTGACATGGGGACATGGGGACATGTGGACATGGGGACATGAGGACATGGGGATATGGGGACATGTGGACATGTCGACATGGGGACATGGGGACATGGGGACATGGGGGCATGGGGATATGGGGACATGGGGACATGGGGACATGTGGACATGGGGACATGTGGAAATGTGGACATGGGGATATGGGAACATTGGGACATGGGGGATATGGAGATATGGGGATATGGGGACATGGGGATATGGGGATATGGGGATATGGGGACATGGGGATATGGGGATATGGGGGTATGGGGATATGGGGGTTATGGAGATATGGGGATATGGGGATATGGGGACATGGGGACATGGGGACATGGGGACATGGGGATATAGGGACATGGCGATATGGGAACATGGGGATATGCGGACATGGGTATATGGGGATATGGGGATATGGGGATATGGGGACATGGGGGATATGGGTATATGTGGATATGGGGATATGGGGGATATGGGGATATGGGGATATGGGGACATGGGGATATGGGGACATGGGGACATTGTAACATGTGGACATGGGGACATGGGGATATGGGGATATGGGGACATGGGGATATAGGGATATGGGGATATGTGGACATGGGGATATGGGGACATGGGCAAATGCGGACATGGGGACATGGAGACATGGGGACATATGGACATGGGGACATGGGGACATGTGGACATGGGGACATGAGGACATGGGGATATGGGGACATGTGGACATGTGGACATGGGGACATGGGGATATGGGGACATGGGCAAATGCGGACATGGGGACATGGGGACATGGGGACATATTGACATGGGGACATGGGGACATGTGGACATGGGGACATGAGGACATGGGGATATGGGGACATGTGGACATGTCGACATGGGGACATGGGGACATGGGGACATGGGGGCATGGGGATATGGGGACATGGGGACATGGGGACATGTGGACATGGGGACATGTGGAAATGTGGACATGGGGATATCGGAACATTGGGACATGGGGGATATGGAGATATGGGGATATGGGGACATGGGGATATGGGGATATGGGGATATGGGGACATGGGGATATGGGGATATGGGGGTATGGGGATATGGGGGTTATGGAGATATGGGGATATGGGGATATGGGGACATGGGGACATGGGGACATGGGGACATGGGGATATAGGGACATGGCGATATGGGAACATGGGGATATGCGGACATGGGTATATGGGGATATGGGGATATGGGGATATGGGGACATGGGGGATATGGGTATATGTGGATATGGGGATATGGGGGATATGGGGATATGGGGATATGGGGACATGGGGATATGGGGACATGGGGACATTGTAACATGTGGACATGGGGACATGGGGATATGGGGATATGGGGACATGGGGATATAGGGATATGGGGATATGTGGACATGGGGATATGGGGACATGGGCAAATGCGGACATGGGGACATGGGGACATGGGGACATATGGACATGGGGACATGGGGACATGTGGACATGGGGACATGAGGACATGGGGATATGGGGACATGTGGACATGTGGACATGGGGACATGGGGAAATGGGGACATGGGGATATGGGGACATGGCGATATGGGGACATGGGGATATGCAGACATGGGGATATGGGGATATGGGGATATGGGGATATGGGGACATGGGGGATATGGTGATATGGGGATATGGGGACATGGGGATATGGGGATATGGGGACATTGGCATATGGGGACATGGGGATATGGGGACATGGGGACATGGGATATGGGAATATGGGGATATGGGGACATGGGGACATGGGGACATGGGGACATGGGGATATGGTGACATGGCGATATGGGGACATGGGGATATGCAGACATGTGGATATGGGGATATGGGGATATGGGGATATGGGGACATGGGGGATATGGTGATATGGGGATATGGGGACATGGGGATATGGGGATATGGGGACATTGGCATATGGGGACATGGGGATATGGGGACATGGGGACATGGGATATGGGAATATGGGGAATGGGGACATGGGGATATGGGGATATGGGGATATGGGGACATGGGGATATGGGGATATGAGGGCATGGGGATATGGGGATATGGGGGCATGGGGATATGAGGATATGGGGATATGGGGATATGGGGACATGTGTACATCGGGATATGGGGACATGGGGATATGGGGACATGGGCAAATGGGGACATGGGGACATGGGGACATGTGGACATGGGGACATGGGGATATGGGGAGATGGTCAAATGGGGACATGGGGACATGGGGACATGTGGACATGGGGACATGGGGATATGGGGACATGGGGACATGGGGACCTGTGGACATGGGGTTATGGGTCATGGGGATATGGGGACATGGGCAAATGGGGACATGGGGACATTGTAACATGTGGACATGGGGACATGGGGATATGGGGATATGGGGACATGGGGATATAGGGATATGGGGATATGTGGACATGGGGACATGTGGACATGGGGATATGGGGACATGGGAAAATGCGGACATGGGGACATGGGGACATGGGGACATATGGACATGGGGACATGTGGACATGGTGACATGAGGACATGGGGATATGGGGACATGTGGACATGTGGACATGGGGACATGGTGACATGGGGACATGGGGACATGGGGATATGGGGACATGGGGACATGGGGACATGTGGACATGGGGACATGTGGAAATGTGGACATGGGGATATGGGAACATTGGGACATGGGGGATATGGAGATATGGGGATATGGGGACATGGGGATATGGGGATATAGGGATATGGGGATATGGGGACATGGGGATATGGGGATATGGGGGAATGGGGATATAGGGGTTATGGAGATATTGGGATATGGGGATATGGGGACATGGGGATATGGGGACATGGGGACATGGGGATATGGGGACATGGCGATATGGGGACATGGGGATATGCGGACATGGGGATATGGGGATATGGGAATATGGGGATATGGTGACATGGGGGATATGGGGATATGGGGATATGGGGACATGGGGGATATGGGGATATGGGGATATGGGGACATGGAGATAATGGGACATGGGGACATTGTAACATGTGGACATGGGGACATGGGGATATGGGGATATGGGGACATGGGGATATAGGGATATGGGGATATGTGGACCTGGGGACATGTGGACATGGGGATATGGGGACATGGGCAAATGCGGACATGGGGACATGGGGACATGGGGACATATGGACATGGCGACATGGGGACATGTGGACATGGGGACATGAGGACATGGGGATATGGGGATATGTGGACATGTGGACATGGGGACATGGGGACATGGGGACATGGGGATATGGGGACATGTGGACATGGGGATATGGGAATATTGGGACATGGGGGATATGGAGATATGGGGATATGGGGACATGGGGATATGCGGATATGGGGATATGGTGATATGGGGACATGGGGACATGGGGATATGGGGGTTATCGAGATATGGGGATATGGGGATATGGGGACATGGGGACATGGGGACATGGGGACATGGGGATATGGGGACATGTCGATATGGGGACATGGGGATATGCAGACATGGGGATATGGGGATATGGGGATATGGGGATATGGGGACATGGGGGATATGGGGACATGGGGATATGGGGATATGGGGACATTGGGATATGGGGACATGGGGATATGGGGACATGGCGACATTGGATATGGGAATATGGGAATATGGGGACATGGGGATATGGGGATATGGGGATATGGGGACATGGGGATATGGGGATATGGGGGCATGGGGATATGGGGATATGGGGATATGGGGATATGGGGGCATGGGGGATATGGGGATATGGGGATATGGGGACATGGGGATATGGGGATATGGGGATATGGGGACATGGGGACATGGGGATATGGATATATGGGGACATGGGGACATGGGGACATGGGGACATGGGGACATGGGGATATGGGGATATGGGGATGTGGCGACATGGGGATATGGGGATATGGGGATATGGGGGCATGGGGATATGGGGATATGGGGATGTGGTGACATGGGGATATGGGGATATGGGGACATGCGGATATGGGGATATGGAGATATGGGGATATGCGGATATGGAGATATGGGGATATGGGGATATGGGGATATGGGGGCATGGGGACATGGGGATATGTGGATATGGGGACATGGGGGATATGGAGATATGGGGATATGGGGATGTGGGGACATGGGGATATGGGGATATGGGTATATGGGTATATGGGGACATGGGGACATGGGGACATGGGGACATGGGGATATGGGGACATGGGGACATGGGGATATGGGGATATGGGGACATAGGGATATGGGGATAAGGGGATATGGGGATATGGGGACATGGGGATATGGGGATATGGGGATATGGGGGCATGGGGATATGGGGATATGGTGACATGGGGATATGGGGATATGGAGATATGGGGATATGGGGATATGGGGATATGGGGACATGGGGGTATGGGTACATGGGGACATGGGGATATGGGGACCTGGGGATATGGGGATATGGGGATAAGGGGAAATGGGGATATGGGGACATGAGGATATGGGGATATAGGGACATGGGAACATGGGGACATGGGGATATGGGGATATGGGGATATGGGGATATGGGGACATGGGGATATGGGGATAAGGGGATATGGGGACATGTGGACATGGAGATATGGGGATATGGGGATATGGGGATATGGTGACACGGGGGCACAGCAACACGGCGATATGGGGACATGAGGATATGGGGGATATGGGGATATGGGGACATGGGGATATGGGGATATGGGGACATGGAGACACTGGGATATGGGTATATGGGGACACGGGGACATGCGGACATGAGGAAATGGGGGATATGGGGATGTGGGGACATCGGGATATGGGGATATGGGGACATGGGGACATGGGGATATGGGTATATGGGGACATGGGAATATGGGGATATGGGGATATGGGGACATGGTGAAATGGGGATATGGGAATATGGGGACACGGGGGCACAGGGACACGGGGACACGGGGACATGGGGGCATGGGGATATGGGGATATGGGGACATGGGGACATGGGGATATGGCGACATTCGGATATGGGAATATGGGGATATGGGGATATGGGGACATGGGGATATGGGGATATGGGGGTATGGGGATATGGGGGATATGGTGACATGGGGGATATGGGGACATGGGGATATGGGGATATGGGGACATGGGGACATGGGGACATGGGGACATGGGGATATGGGGACATGGGGATATGGGGATATGGGGACATGGGGATATGGGGATATGGGGGTATGGGGATATGGGGGTTATGGAGATATGGGGAGATGGGGATATGGGGACATTGGGACATGGGGACATGGGGACATGGGGACATGTGGACATGGGGATATGGGGACATGGGGATATGGGGGTATGGGGACATGGGGATATGTGGACATGGGGATATGGGGATATGGGGATATGGGGATATGGGTATATGGGGACATGGGGACATGGGGATATGGGGATATGGGGACATGGGGATATGGGGATATGGGGACATGGGGATATGGGGATATGGGGATATGGGGATATGGGGGCATGGGGATATGGGGATATGGGGATGTGGGGACATGGGGACATGGGGATATGGGGACATGGGGATATGGGGATATGGGGACATGGGGACATGGAGATATGGGGATATGCGGATATGGAGATAAGGGGATATGGGGATATGGGTATATGGGGACATGGGGATATGTGGATATGGGGACATGGGGGATATGGAGATATGGGGATATGGGGATGTGGGGACATGGGGATATGGGGATATGGGGATATGGAGACATGGGGATATGGGGATATGGGGATATGGGGATACGGAGATATGGGGATATGGGTATATGGGGACATGGGGATAAGGGGACATGGGGATAAGGGGACATGGGGACATGGGAACATGGGGACATGGCGATATGGGGATATGGGGAAATGGGTATATGGGGACATGGGGATATAGGGACATGGGAACATGGGGACATCGGGATATGGGGATATGGGGATATGGGGATATGGGGACAAGGGGATATGGGGACATGGGGATATGGGGATATGGGGATATGGGGATATGGGGATATGGGGACATTGGGATATGGGGACATGGGGATATGGGGATATGGGGATATGGGGAAATGGGGAGATGGGGATATGGGGAGATGGGGACATGGGGATATGGGGATATGGGGATATGGGGACATGGGGAGATGGGGATATGGGGATATGGGGACATGGGGATATGGGGATATGGGGATATGGGGGCATGGGGATATGGTGATATGGGGATGTGGGGACATGGGGATATGGGGATATGGGGACATGGGGATATGGGGATATGGGGACATGGGGATATGGAGATATGGGGATATGCGGATATGGAGATATGGGGATATGGGGATATGGGGATATGGGGATATGGGGACATGGGGATATGTGGATTGGGGACATGGGGGATATGGAGATATGGGGATATGGGGATGTGGCGACATGGGGATATGGGGATATGGGGACATGGGTATATGGAGATATGGGGATATGGAGACATGGGGATATGGGGATATGGGGATACGGAGAAAAGTGGATATGGGGATATGGGGACATGGGGACATGGGGATATGGGGACATGGGGTATGGGAATATGGGGATATGGGGAAATGGGGATATGGGGACATGGGGACATGGGGATATAGGGACATTGGAACATGGGGACATTGGGACATGGGGACATGCGGATATGGGGATATGGGGACATGGGGATATGGGGATATGGGGATATCGGGATATGGGGACATGGGGGATATGAGGACATGGGAACATGGGGACATGGGGATATGGGGATATGGGGATATGGGGACATGGTGATATGGGGATATGGGGATATGGTGATATGGGGACACGGGGGCACAGGGACACGGGTAAACGGGGACACGGGGACATGGGTATATGGGGATATGGGGACATGGGGTCATGGTGATATGGGGACATGGGGATATGGCGACATGCGGATATGGGGATATGGGGATATGGGGATATGGGGACATGGGGATATGGGGATATGGCGATATGGGTGATATGGGGACATGGGGACATCCGGATATGGGGATATGGGGATATGGGGATATGGGGACATGGGGACATGGGGACATGGGGATATGGGGGATATGGAGATATGGGGATATGGGGATGTGGGGACATGGGGATATGGGTATATGGGGACATGGGTATATGGGGATATGGGGATATGGAGACATGGGGATATGGGGATATGGGGATATGGGGACATGGGGACATGGGGATATGGGGATATGGGGACATGGGGATATGGGGATATGGGGATATGGGGATATGGGGACATGGGGACATGGGGATATGGGGATATGGGGACATGGGGACATGGGGACATGGGGACATGGGGACATGGGGACATTGGGATATGGGGACATGGGGATATAGGGATATGGGGATATGGGGACATGGGGGCATGGGGATATGGTGATATGGGGATGTGGGGACATGGGGATATGGGGATGTGGGGACATGGGGATATGGGGATATGGGGACATGGGGATATGGAGATATGGGGATATGCGGATATGGAGATATGGGGATATGGGGATGTGGGGACATGGGGATATGGGGATATGGGGACATGGGGATATGGGGACAAGGGGATATGGGGACATGGGGATATGGGGATATGGGGATATGGGGATATGGGGATATGGGGATATGGGGACATTGGGATATGGGGACATGGGGATATGGGGATATGGGGATATGGGGACATGGGGAGATGGGGATATGGGGATATGGGGACATTGGGATATGGGGACATGGGGATATGGGGATATGGGGATATGGGGACATGGGGAGATGGGGATATGGGGATATGGGGACATGGGGATATGGGGATATGGGGATATGGGGGCATGGGGATATGGTGATATGGGGATGTGGGGACATGGGGATATGGGGATATGGGGACATGGGGATATGGGGATATGGGGACATGGGGATATGGAGATATGGGGATATGCGGATATGGAGATATGGGGATATGGGTATATGGGGATATGGGGATATGGGGACATGGGGATATGGGGATATGGGGATATGGGGGCATGGGGATATGGTGATATGGGGATGTGGGGACATGGGGATATGGGGATATGGGGACATGGGGATATGGGGATATGGGGACATGGGGATATGGAGATATGGGGATATGCGGATATGGAGATATGGGGATATGGGGATATGGGGATATGGGGATATGGGGACATGGGGATATGTGGATTGGGGACATGGGGGATATGGAGATATGGGGATATGGGGATGTGGGGACATGGGGATATGGGGATATGGGGACATGGGTATATGGGGATATGGGGATATGGAGACATGGGGATATGGGGATATGGGGATACGGAGAAAAGTGGATATGGGGATATGGGGACATGTGGACATGGGGATATGGGGACATGGGGTATGGGAATATGGGGATATGGGGAAATGGGGATATGGGGACATGGGGACATGGGGATATAGGGACATTGGAACATGGGGACATTGGGACATGGGGACATGCGGATATGGGGATATGGGGACATGGGGATATGGGGATATGGGGATATCGGGATATGGGGACATGGGGGATATGAGGACATGGGAACATGGGGACATGGGGATATGGGGATATGGGGATATGGGGACATGGTGATATGGGGATATGGGGATATGGTGATATGGGGACACGGGGGCACAGGGACACGGGTAAACGGGGACACGGGGACATGGGTATATGGGGATATGGGGACATGGGGTCATGGTGATATGGGGACATGGGGATATGGCGACATGCGGATATGGGGATATGGGGATATGGGGATATGGGGACATGGGGATATGGGGATATGGCGATATGGGTGATATGGGGACATGGGGACATCCGGATATGGGGATATGGGGATATGGGGATATGGGGACATGGGGACATGGGGACATGGGGATATGGGGGATATGGAGATATGGGGATATGGGGATGTGGGGACATGGGGATATGGGTATATGGGGACATGGGTATATGGGGATATGGGGATATGGAGACATGGGGATATGGGGATATGGGGATATGGGGACATGGTGACATGGGGATATGGGGATATGGGGACATGGGGATATGGGGATATGGGGATATGGGGATATGGGGACATGGGGACATGGGGATATGGGGATATGGGGACATGGGGACATGGGGACATGGGGACATGGGGACATGGGGACATTGGGATATGGGGACATGGGGATATAGGGATATGGGGATATGGGGACATGGGGGCATGGGGATATGGTGATATGGGGATGTGGGGACATGGGGATATGGGGATGTGGGGACATGGGGATATGGGGATATGGGGACATGGGGATATGGAGATATGGGGATATGCGGATATGGAGATATGGGGATATGGGGATATGGGGATATGGGGATATGGGGACATGGGGATATGTGGATTGGGAACATGGGGGATATGGAGATATGGGGATATGGGGATGTGGGGACATGGGGATATGGGGATATGGGGACATGGGGATATGGGGACAAGGGGATATGGGGACATGGGGATATGGGGATATGGGGATATGGGGATATGGGGATATGGGGACATTGGGATATGGGGACATGGGGATATGGGGATATGGGGATATGGGGACATGGGGAGATGGGGATATGGGGATATGGGGACATTGGGATATGGGGACATGGGGATATGGGGATATGGGGATATGGGGACATGGGGAGATGGGAATATGGGGATATGGGGACATGGGGATATGGGGATATGGGGATATGGGGGCATGGGGATATGGTGATATGGGGATGTGGGGACATGGGGATATGGGGATATGGGGACATGGGGATATGGGGATATGGGGACATGGGGATATGGAGATATGGGGATATGCGGATATGGAGATATGGGGATATTGGTATATGGGGATATGGGGATATGGGGACATGGGGATATGTGGATTGGGGACATGGGGGATATGGAGATATGGGGATATGGGGATGTGGGGACATGGGGATATGGGGATATGGGGACATGGGTATATGGGGATATGGGGATATGGAGACATGGGGATATGGGGATATGGGGATATGGGGATACGGAGATATGTGGATATGGGGAGATGGGGACACGGGGTATGCGGACATGGGGACATGGGGATATGGGGACATGGGGATATGGGAATATGGGGATATGGGGAAATGGGGATATGGGGACATGGGGACATGGGGATATAGGGACATTGGAACATGGGGACATTGGGACATGGGGACATGGGGATATGGGGATATGGGGACATGGGGATATGGGGATATGGGGATATCGGGATATGGGGACATGGGGGATATGAGGACATGGGAACATGGGGACATGGGGATATGGGGATATGGGGATATGGGGACATGGTGATATGGGGATATGGTGATATGGGGATATGGGGACACGGGGGCACAGGGACACGGGTAAACGGGGACACGGGGACATGGGTATATGGGGATATGGGGACATGGGGACATGGTGATATGGGGACATGGGGATATGGCGACATGCGGATATGGGGATATGGGGATATGGGGATATGGGGACATGGGGATATGGGGATATGGCGATATGGGTGATATGGGGACATGGGGACATCCGGATATGGGGATATGGGGATATGGGGATATGGGGACATGGGGACATGGGGACATGGGGATATGGGGGATATGGAGATATGGGGATATGGGGATGTGGGGACATGGTGATATGGGGATATGGGGACATGGGTATATGGGGATATGGGATATGAAGACATGGGGATATGGGGATATGGGGATATGGGGACATGGGGACATGGGGATATGGGGATATGGGGACATGGGGAGATGGGGATATGGGGATATGGGGACATGGGGATATGGGGATATGGGGATATGGGGGCATGGGGATATGGTGATATGGGGATGTGGAGACATGGGGATATGGGGATATGGGGGCATGGGGATATGGGGATATGGGGACATGGGGATATGGAGATATGGGGATATGCGGATATGGAGATATGGGGATATGGGGATATGGGGATATGGGGATATGGGGACATGGGGATATGTGGATTGGGGACATGGTGGATATGGAGATATGGGGATATGGGGATGTGGGGACATGGAGATATGGGGATATGGGGACATGGGTATATGGGGATATGGGGATATGGAGACATGTGGATATGGGGATATGTGGATATGGGGACACGGAGATATGGGGATATGGGGATATGGGGACATGGGGTATGCGGACATGGGGACATGGGGATATGGGGACATGGGGATATGGGAATATGGGGATATGGGGAAATGGGTATATGGGGACATGGGGACATGGGGATATAGGGACATTGGAACATGGGGACATTGGGACATGGGGAAATGGGGATATGGGGATATGGGGACATGGGGATATGGGGATATGAGGATATCGGGATATGGGGACATGGGGGATATGAGGACATGGGAACATGGGGACATGGGGATATGGGGATATGGGGATATGGGGACATGGGGATATGGGGATATGGGGATATGGGGACACGGGGGCACAGGGACAAGGGTAAACGGGGACACGGGGACATGGGTATATGGGGATATGGGGACATGGGGACATGGTGATATGGGGACATGTGGATTTGGCGACATGCGGATATGGGGATATGGGGATATGGGGATATGGGGACATGTGGATATGGGGATATGGCGATATGGGTGATATGGGGACATGGGGACATCCGTATATGGGGATATGGGGATATGGGGATATGGGGACATGGGGACATGGGGACATGGGGATATGGGGATATTGGGACATGGGGATATGGGGATATGGGGATATCGGGATATGGGGACATGGGGGATATGAGGACATTGGGACATGGGGATATGGGGATATGGGGATATGGGGACATGGGGATATGGGGATATGGGGATATGGGGATATGGGGACATGGGGATATGGGGACATGGAGACATGGAGATATGGGGATATGGGGATATGGGGATATGGGGATATGGGGATATGGGGACATGGGGACATGGGGATATGGGGACATGGGGATATGGGGAGATGAGGACATGGGGATATGGGGATATGGGGATATGAGAATATGGGGACATGGGGACATGGGGATATGGGGATATGGGGATATGGGTACATGGGGACATGGTGACATGGGGATATGGGTATATGGGGATATGGGGATATGGGGATATGGGACATGGGGATGTGGAGATATGGGGATATGCGGATATGGAGATATGCGGATATGGGGACATGGGGATATGGTGATGTGGGGACATGGGGATATGGGGATATGGGGGTATGGGGATATGGGGGATATGGTGACATGGGGGATGTGGGGACATGGGGATATGGGGATATGGGGACATGGGGACATGGGGACATGGGGATATGGGGATATGGGGACATGGGGATATGGGGATATGGGGATATGGGGACATGGGGACATGGGGACATGGGGATATGGGGATATGGGGGTATGGGGATATGGGGGTTATGGAGATATGGGGATATGGGGATATGGGGACATGGGGACAAGGGGACATGGGGACATGTGGACATGGGGATATGGGGACATGGGGATATGGGGGTATGGGGATATGGGGACATGGGGACATGGGGATATGCGGACATGGGGATATGGGGATATGGGGATATGGGGATATGGGTATATGGGGACATGGGGACATGGGGATATGGGGATATGGGGACATGGGGAGATGGGGATATGGGGATATGGGGACATGGGGATATGGGGATATGGGGATATGGGGGCATGGGGATATGGGGATATGGGGATGTGGGGACATGGGGATATGGGGATATGGGGACATGGGGATATGGGGATATGGGGACATGGGGACAAGGAGATATGGGGATATGCGGATATGGAGATATGGGGATATGGGGATATGGGAATATGGGGACATGGGGATATGTGGATATGGGGACATGGGGGATATGGAGATATGGGGATATGGGGATGTGGGGACATGGGGATATGGGGATATGGGGATATGTAGACATGGGGATATGGGGATATGGGGATATGGGGATACGGAGATATGGGGATATGGGTATATGGGGACATGGGGATAAGGGGACATGGGAACATGGGGATATGGGGACATGGCGATATGGGGATATGGGGAAATGGGTAGATGGGGACATGGGGACATGGGGATATAGGGACATGGGAACATGGGGACATCGGGATATGGGGATATGGGGATATGGGGATATGGGGACAAGGGGACATGGGGACATGGGGATATGGGGATATGGGGATATGGGGATATGGGGATATGGGGACATGGGGACATGGGGATATGGGTATATGGGGATATGGGGATATGGGGATATGGGACATGGGGATGTGGAGATATGGGGATATGCGGATATGGAGATATGCGGATATGGGGACATGGGGATATGGTGATATGGGGACATGGGGATATGGGGATATGGGGGGTATGGGGATATGGGGGATATGGTGACATGGGGGATATGGGGACATGGGGATATGGGGATATGGGGACATGGGGATATGGGGATATGGGGACATGGGGATATGGGGATATGGGGATATGGGGACATGGGGACATGGGGACATGGGGATATGGGGATATGGGGGTATGGGGATATGGGGGTTATGGAGATATGGGGATATGGGGATATGGGGACATGGGGACATGGGGACATGGGGACATGTGGACATGGGGATATGGGGACATGGGGATATGGGGGTATGGGGATATGGGGACATGGGGACATGGGGATATGCGGACATGGGGATATGGGGATATGGGGATATGGGGATATGGGTATATGGGGACATGGGGACATGGGGATATGGGGATATGGGGACATGGGGAGATGGGGATATGGGGATAAGGGACATGGGGATATGGGGATATGGGGATATGGGGGCATGGGGATATGGGGATATGGGGATGTGGGGACACGGGGATATGGGGATATGGGGACATGGGGATATGGGGATATGGGGACATGGGGACAAGGAGATATGGGGATATGCGGATATGGAGATATGGGGATATGGGGATATGGGGATATGGGGATATGGGGACACGGGGGCACAGCAACACGGCGATATGGGGACATGAGGATATGGGGGATATGGGGATATGGGGACATGGGGATATGGGGATATGGGGACATGGGGATATGGGGATATGGGGACATGGGGACATGGGGATATGGGTATATGGGGACACGGGGACATGCGGACATGAGGAAATGGGGGATATGGGGATATGGCGACATCGGGATATGGGGATATGGGGACATGGGGACATGGGGATATGGGTATATGGGGACATGGGAATATGGGGATATGGGGATATGGGGACATGGTGATATGGGGATATGGGGATATGGGGACACGGGGGCACAGGGACACGGGGACACGGGGACATGGGGACATGGGGACATGGGGATATGGGGACATGGGGACATGGGGATATGGGGACATGGGGATATGGCGACATGCGGATATGGGGATATGGGGATATGGGGACATGGGGACATGGGGATATGGGGATATGGGGGTATGGGGATATGGGGGATAAGGTGACATGGGGGATATGGGGACATGGGGATATGGGGATATGGGGACATGGGGACATGGGGACATCGGGATATGGGAATATGGGGACATGGGGATATGGGGATATGGGGATATGGGGATATGTGGACATGGGGATATGGGGATATGGGGGTATGGGGATATGGGGGTTATGGAGAAATGGGGATATGGCGATATGGAGACATGGGGACATGGGGACATGGGGACATGGGGACATGTGGACATGGGGATATGGGGACATGGGGATATGGGGCTATGGGGATATGGGGACATGGGGACATGGGGATATGCGGACATGGGGATATGGGGATATGGGGATATGGGGATATGGGTATATGGGGACATGGGGACATGGGGATATGGGGATATGGGGACATGGGGAGATGGGGATATGGGGATATGGGGACATGGGGACATGGGGATATGGGGATATGGGGGCATGTGGATATGAGGATATGGGGATGTGGGGACATGGGGATATGGGGATATGGGGACATGGGGATATGGGGATATGGGGACATGGGGATATGGAGATATGGGGATATGCGGATATGGAGATATGGGGATATGGGGATATGGGAATATGGGGACATGGGGATATGTGGATATGGGGACATGGGGGATATGGAGATATGGGGATATGGGGATGTGGGGACATGGGGATATGGGGACATGGGGACATGGGGATATGGGGATATGGGGATATGGAGACATGGGGATATGGGGATATGGGGATATGGGGATACGGAGATATGGGGATATGGGTATATGGGGACATGGGGATATGGGGACATGGGGACATGGGGATATGGGGACATGGCGATATGGGGACATGGGGACATGGGGACATTGGGATATGGGGACATGGGGATATGGGGATATGGGGATATGGGGACATGGGGATATGGGGATATGGGGATATGGGTGTATGGGGATATGGTGATATGGGGATGTGGGGACATGGGGATATGGGGATATGGGGACATGGGGATATGGGGATATGGGGACATGGGGATATGGAGATATGGGGATATGCGGATATGGAGATATGGGGATATGGGGATATGGGGATATGGGGATATGGGTCATGGGGATATGTGGATTGGGGACATGGGGGATATGGAGATATGGGGATGTGGGGATGTGGGGACATGGGGATATGGGCATATGGGGACATGGGTATATGGGGATATGGGGATATGGAGACATGGGGATATGGGGATATGGGGATACGGAGATATGGGGATATGGGGATATGGGGACATGGGGTATGCGGACATGGGGACATGGGGATATGGGGACATGGGGATATGGGAATATGGGGATATGGGGAAATGGGGATATGGGGACATGGGGACATGGGGATATAGGGACATTGGAACATCGGGACATTGGGACATGGGGACATGGGGATATGGGGATATGGGGACATGGGGATATGGGGATATGGGGATATCGGGATATGGGGACATGGGGGATATGAGGACATGGGAACATGGGAACATGGGGACATGGGGATATGGGGATATGAGGATATGGGGACATGGTGATATGGGGATATGGGGATATGGGGATATGGGGAAACGGGGGCACAGGGACACGGGTAAACGGGGACACGGGGACACGGGTATATGGGGATATGGGTGCATGGGGACATGGTGATATGGGGGATATGAGGACATGGGAACATGGGGATATGGGGATATGGGGATATGGGGACATGGGGACATGGGGATATGGGGATATGGGGATATGGGGACATGGGGATATGGGGACATGGAGACATGGAGATATGGGGATATGGGGATATGGGGATATGGGATATGGGGATATGGGGATATGGGGACATGGGGACATGGGGACATGGGGATATGGGGACATGGGGATATGGGGAGATGAGGACATGGGGATATGGGGATATGGGGATATGAGAACATGGGGACATGGGGACATGGGGATATGGGGATATGGGGATATGGGTACATGGGTACATGGGGACATGGGGATATGGGGACATGGGGATATGGGGATATGGGTATATGGGGACATGGGAATATGGGGATATGGGGATATGGGGATATGGGGACATGGGGATATGGGGATATGGGGTTATGGGGGCATGGGGGCATGGGGATATGGTGACATGGGGATATGGGGATATGGGGATATGGGGATATGGGGACATGGGGACATGGGGACATGGGGATATGGGGACATGGGGATATGGGGATATGGGGATATGGGGAAATGGGGATATGGGGACATGAGGATATGGGGATATAGGGACATGGGAACATGGGGACATGGGGATATGGGGATATGGGGATATGGGGATATGGGGACATGGGGATATGGGGATAAGGGGATATGGGGACATGGGGATATGGGGATATGGGGATATGGGGATATGGGGATATGGGGACACGGGGGTTTGGGGATATGGGGACATGGGGATATGGAGATATGGGGATATGCGGATATGGAGATATGGGGATATGGGGATATGGGAATATGGGGACATGGGGATATGTGGATATGGGGACATGGGGGATATGGAGATATGGGGATATGGGGATGTGGGGATTTGGGGATATGGGGATATGGGGACATGGGGATATGGGGATATGGGGATATGAGGGCATGTGGATATGGTGATATGGGGATGTGTAGACTTGGGGATATGGGGATATGGGGACATGGGGATATGGGGATATGGGGACATGGGGATATGGAGATATGGGGATATGCGGATATGGAGATATGGGGATATGGGGATCTGGGGATATGGGGATATGGGGATATGGGGACATGGGGATATGTGGATTGGGGACATGGGGGATATGGAGATATGGGGATATGGGGATGTGGGGACATGGGGATATGGGGATATGGGGACATGGGTATATGGGGATATGGGGATATGGAGACATGGGGATATGGGGATATGGGGATATGGGGATACGGAGATATGGGGATATGAGGATATGGGGACATGGGGTATGCGGACATGGGGACATGGGGATATGGGGACATGGGGATATGGGAATATGGGGATATGGGGAAATGGGGATATGGGGACATGGGGACATGGGGATATAGGGACTTTGGAACATGGGGACATTGGGACATGGGGACATGGGGATATGGGGATATGGGGACATGGGGATATGGGGATATGGGGATATCGGGATATGGGGACATGGGGGATATGAGGACATGGGAATATGGGGACATGGGGATATGGGGATATGGGGATATGGGGACATGGTGATATGGGGATATGGGGATATGGGGATATGGGTACACGGGGGCACAGGAACACGAGTAAACGGGGACACGGGGACATGGGTATATGGGGATATGGGGACATGGGGACATGGTGATATGGGGACATGGGGATATGGCGACATGCGGATATGGGGATATGGGGATATGGGGACATGGGGATATGGGGATATGGCGATATGGGGGATATGGGGATATGGGGACATGGGGACATCCGGATATGGGGATATGGGGATATGGGGGTATGGGGACATGGGGACATGGGGACATGGGGATATGGGGATATGGGGACATGGGGATATGGGGATATGGGGATATCGGGATATGGGGACATTGGGGATATGAGGACATGGGAACATGAGGATATGGGGATATGGGGATATGGGGACATGGGGACATGGGGACATGGGGATATTGGGATATGGGGATATGGGGACATGGGGATATGGGGACATGGAGACATGGAGATATGGGGATATGGGGATATGGGGATATGGGGATATGGGGACATGGGGACATGGGGATATGGGGACATGGGGATATGGGGAGATGAGGACATGGGGATATGGGGTTATGGGGATATGAGAATATGGGGACATGGGGATATGGGGATATGGGGATATGGGTACATGGGGACATGGGGACATGGGGATATGGGTATATGGGGATATGGGGATATGGGGACATGGGGATATGGGGACATGGGATATGGGAATATGGGGATATGGGGACATGGGGATATGGGGATATGGGGATATGGGGACATGGGGACATGGGAATATGCGGACATGGGGATATGGGAAGATGGGGATATGGGGAGATGGGGACATGGGGACATGGGGATATGGGGATATGGGGATATGGGGACATGGGGACATGGTGACATGAGGATATGCGGACATGTTGACATGGGGATATGGGGCATGGGGACATGGGGATATGGGGATATGGGGATATGGGGACATGGGAACATGGTGATATGGGGATATGGGGACATGGCGATATGGGGATATGGGGACATGGGGATATGGGGATATGGGGATATGGGGATATGGGGATATGGGGATATGTGGATATGGGGGATATGGGGATATGGGAATATGGGGATATGGGAACATGGGGATATGGGGATATGGGGATATGGGGATACGGGGACATGGGGATATGGGGATATGGGGATATGGGGATATGTGGATATGGGGATATGCGGACATGGGGATATGGGGATATGGGGATATGGCGATATGGGGATATGGGGACATGGGGATATGTGGATATGGGGGTATGGGGATATGCAGACATGGGGACATGGGGATATGGGGATATGGGGATATGGGGGCATGGGGGATATGGGGGTATGGGGACATGGGGACATGGGGACATGGGGATATGGGGATATGGGGACATGGGGATATGGGGATATGAGGATATGGGGACATGGGGACATGGGGACATGGGGACATCGGGATATGGGGACATGGGGATATGGGGATATGGGGACATGGGGATATGGGGATATGGGGATATGTGGATATGGGGGCATGGGGATATGGGGATTTGTGGATGTGGGGACATGGGGACATGGGGATATGGGGTCATGGGGATATGGGGATATGGGGACATGGGGATATGGAGATATGCGGAGATGGGGATATGCGGATATGGAGATATGGGGATATGGGGATATGGGGATATGGGTATATGGGGATATGGGGACATGGGCATATGTGGATATGGGGACATGGGGGATATGGAGATATGGGGATATGGGGATGTGGGGACATGGGGATATGGGGTTTTGGAGACATGGGGATATGGGGATATGGGGATATGGGGATATGGGGATATGGAGATATGGGGATATGGGGATATGGTGATATGGGGACATGTGGATATGGGGACATGGGGACATGGGGATATGGGGACATGGGGATATGCGGACATGGAAATATGGGGATATGGGGATATGGGGATATGGCGATATGGGGATATGGGGACATGGGGATATGGGGATATGCGGATATGTGGACATGGGGACATGGGGATATGGGGATATGGGGACATGGAGATATGGGGATATGGGGATATGGGGATATGGGGACATGGGGATATGGGGATATGGGGGATATGGAGTTATGGGGACATGGGGATATGGGGACATGGCGTTTTGGGGATATGGGGATATGGGGACATGGGGACATGGGGATATGTGGATATGGGGATATGGGGATACGGGATCATGGGGATATGGGGATATGGGGATATGTGGATATGGGGATATGCGGACATGGGGATATGGGGATATGGGGATATGGGGATATGGCAATATGTGGATATGGGGACATGGGGATATGGGGATATGCGGATATGGGGACATGGGGACATGGGGATATGGGGATATGGGGACATGGAGATATGGGGATTTGGGGATATGGGGATATGGGGACATGGGGATATGGGGATATGGGGGATATGGGGATATGGGGACATGGGGACATGGGGGATATGGGGATATGGGGACATGGGGACATGGGGATATGGGGATATGGGGATATGGGGATATGGGGATATGGGGACATGGGGACATGGCGACATGAGGATATGCGGACATGTTGACATGGGGATATGGGGCATGGGGACATGGGGATATGGGGATATGGGGACATGGGAACATGGTGATATGGGGATATGGGGACATGGCGATATGGGGATATGGGGATATGGGGACATGGGGATATGGGGATATGGGGATATGGGGATATGGGGATATGGGGTTATGGGGGATATGGGGATATGGGGATATGGGAACATGGGGATATGGGGATATGGGGATATGGGGATACGGGGACATGGGGATATGGGGATATGGGGATATTGGGATATGTGGATATGGGGATATGCGGACATGGGGATATGGGGATATGGGGATATGGCGATATGGGGATATGGGGACATGGGGATATGGGGATATGCGGATATGGGGACATGGCGATATGGGTATATGGGGACATGGAGATATGGGTATATGGGGATATGGGGATATGGGGACATGGGGATATGGGGATATTGGGGATATGGGGAATATGGGGATTTGGGGACATGGGGACATGGGGGATATGGGGAAATGGGGATATGGGGACATGGGGACATGGGGATATGGGGATATGATGATATGGGGATATGGGGACATGGGGACATGGGGATATGGGGATATGGGGACATGGGGGTATGGGGATATGGGGATATGGGGACTTGGGGATATGGGGATGTGGGGATATGGGGATATGGGGACATGGGGATATGGGGATATGGGGATATGGGGATATGGGGATATGGGGATATGGGGACATGGGGATCTGGGTACATGGGGATATGGGGATATGGGGATATGGGACATGGGGATATGGAGATATGGGGATATGGGGATATGGAGATATGGGGATATGGGGATATGGGGATATGGGGGCATGGGGATATGGGGACATGGGGATATGGGGAGATAAGGACATGGGGATATGGGGATATGGGGATATGAGAATATGGGGACATGGGGACATGGGGATATGGGGATATGGGGATATGGGTACATGGGGACATGGTGACATGGGGATATGGGTACATGGGGATATGGGGATATGGGGATATGGGACATGGGGATATGGAGATATGGGGATATGCGGATATGGAGATATGGGGATATGGGGATATGGAGATATGGGGGCATGGGGACATGGGGATATGTGGATATGGGTATATGGGGACATGGGGGCATGGGGACATGGGGACATGGGGATATTGGGACATGGGGATATGGGGACATGGGGATATGGGGACATGGGGATATGGGGATATGGGGACATGGGGACATGGGGATATGGGGATATGGGGGCATGGGGATATGGGGATATGGTTACATGGGGATATGGGGATATGGAGATATGGGGACAAGAGGATATGGGGATATGGGGACATGGGCATATGGGGACATGGGAACATGGGGATATGGGGACATAGGGATATGGGGATATGGGGATATGGGGAAATGGGGATATGGGGACATGAGGATATGGGGATATAGGGACATGGGAACATGGGGACATGGGGATATGGGGATATGGGGACATGGGGATATGGGGACATGGGGATATGGGGATAAGGGGATATGGGGACATGGGGACATGGGGATATGGGGATATGGGGATATGGGGATATGGGGACACGGGGGCACAGCAACACGGCGATATGGGGACATGAGGATATGGGGGATATGGGGATATGGGGACATGGGGATATGGGGATATGGGGACATGGGGACATGGGGATATGGGTATATGGGGACACGGGGACATGCGGACATGAGGAAATGGGGGATATGGGGATATGGCGACATCGGGATATGGGGATATGGGGACATGGGGACATGGGGATATGGGTATATGGGGACATGGGAATATGGGGATATGGGGATATGGGGACATGGTGATATGGGGATATGGGGATATGGCGACATCGGGATATGGGGATATGGGGACATGGGGACATGGGGACATGGGGACATGGGGATATGGGGACATGGGGACATGGGGATATGGGGACATGGGGATATGGCGACATGCGGATATGGGGATATGGGGATATGGGGACATGGGGACATGGGGATATGGGGATATGGGGGTATGGGGATATGGGGGATAAGGTGACATGGGGGATATGGGGACATGGGGATATGGGGATATGGGGACATGGGGACATGGGGACATCGGGATATGGGAATATGGGGACATGGGGATATGGGGATATGGGGATATGTGGACATGGGAATATGGGGATATGGGGGTATGGGGATATGGGGGTTATGGAGATATGGGGATATGGCGATATGGA
This sequence comes from Pristiophorus japonicus, assembly GCF_044704955.1. Classification (NCBI taxonomy): domain Eukaryota; kingdom Metazoa; phylum Chordata; class Chondrichthyes; family Pristiophoridae; genus Pristiophorus; species Pristiophorus japonicus. The sequence goes on along the minus strand of NW_027254531.1, from coordinate 3,749,803 downwards.
GACATGGGGACATGGGGACATGGGGACATGGGGACATGTGGACATGGGGATATGGGGACATGGGGATATGGGGCTATGGGGATATGGGGACATGGGGACATGGGGATATGCGGACATGGGGATATGGGGATATGGGGATATGGGGATATGGGTATATGGGGACATGGGGACATGGGGATATGGGGATATGGGGACATGGGGAGATGGGGATATGGGGATATGGGGACATGGGGACATGGGGATATGGGGATATGGGGGCATGTGGATATGAGGATATGGGGATGTGGGGACATGGGGATATGGGGATATGGGGACATGGGGATATGGGGATATGGGGACATGGGGATATGGAGATATGGGGATATGCGGATATGGAGATATGGGGATATGGGGATATGGGAATATGGGGACATGGGGATATGTGGATATGGGGACATGGGGGATATGGAGATATGGGGATATGGGGATGTGGGGACATGGGGATATGGGGACATGGGGACATGGGGATATGGGGATATGGGGATATGGAGACATGGGGATATGGGGATATGGGGATATGGGGATACGGAGATATGGGGATATGGGTATATGGGGACATGGGGATATGGGGACATGGGGACATGGGGATATGGGGACATGGCGATATGGGGACATGGGGACATGGGGACATTGGGATATGGGGACATGGGGATATGGGGATATGGGGATATGGGGACATGGGGAGATGGGGATATGGGGATATGGGGACATGGGGATATGGGGATATGGGGATATGGGTGTATGGGGATATGGTGATATGGGGATGTGGGGACATGGGGATATGGGGATATGGGGACATGGGGATATGGGGATATGGGGACATGGGGGATATGGAGATATGGGGATGTGGGGATATGGAGATATGGGGATATGGGGATATGGGGATATGGGTATATGGGGATATGGAGACATGGGGATATGGGGATATGGGGATATGGGGATACGGAGATATGGGGATATGGGGATATGGGGACATGGGGTATGCGGACATGGGGACATGGGGATATGGGGACATGGGGATATGGGAATATGGGGATATGGGGAAATGGGGATATGGGGACATGGGGACATGGGGATATAGGGACATTGGAACATCGGGACATTGGGACATGGGGACATGGGGATATGGGGATATGGGCATATGGGGACATGGGTATATGGGGATATCGGGATATGGGGACATGGGGGATATGAGGACATGGGAACATGGGAACATGTGGACATGGGGATATGTGGATATGAGGATATGGGGACATGGTGATATGGGGATATGGGGATATGGGGATATGGGGAAACGGGGGCACAGGGACACGGGTAAACGGGGACACGGGGACACGGGTATATGGGGATATGGGGGCATGGGGACATGGAGATATGGGGATATGGGGATATGGGGATATGGGATATGGGGATATGGGGATATGGGGACATGGGGACATGGGGACATGGGGATATGGGGACATGGGGATATGGGGAGATGAGGACATGGGGCTATGGGGATATGGGGATATGAGAACATGGGGACATGGGGACATGGGGATATGGGGATATGGGGATATGGGTACATGGGTACATGGGGACATGGGGATATGGGTATATGGGAACATGGGGATATGGGGATATGGGACATGGGGATATGGAGATATGGGGATGTGCGGATATGGAGATATGGGGATATGGGGATATGGGGATATGGGGGCATGGGGACATGGGGATATGTGGATATGGGGACATGGGGGATATGGAGATATGTGGATATGGGGATGTGGGGACATGGGGATATGGGGATATGGGTATATGGGGACATGGGGACATGGGGACATGGGGACATGGGGACATGGGGACATGGGGATATGGGGATATGGGGACATGGGGATTTGGGGATATGGGGATATGGGGATATGGGGACATGGGGATATGGGGATATGGGGATATGGGGGCATGGGGGCATGGGGATATGGTGACATGGGGATATGGGGATATGGGGATATGGGGATATGGGGATATGGGGATATGGGGACATGGGGACATGGGGACATGGGGATATGGGGACATGGGGATATGGGGATATGGGGATATGGGGAAATGGGGATATGGGGACATGAGGATATGGGGATATAGGGACATGGGAACATGGGGACATGGGGATATGGGGATATGGGGATATGGGGATATGGGGACATGGGGATATGGGGATAAGGGGATATGGGGACATGGGGATATGGGGATATGGGGATATGGGGATATGGGGATATGGGGACACGGGGGTTTGGGGATATGGGGACATGGGGATATGGAGATATGGGGATATGCGGATATGGAGATATGGGGATATGGGGATATGGGAATATGGGGACATGGGGATATGTGGATATGGGGATATGGGGGATATGGAGATATGGGGATATGGGGATGTGGGGATATGGGGATATGGGGATATGGGGACATGGGGATATGGGGATATGGGGATATGGGGGCATGTGGATATGGTGATATGGGGATGTGTAGACATGGGGATATGGGGATATGGGGACATGGGGATATGGGGATATGGGGACATGGGGATATGGAGATATGGGGATATGCGGATATGGAGATATGGGGATCTGGGGATATGGGGATATGGGGATATGGGGACATGGGGATATGTGGATTGGGGACTTGGGGGATATGGAGATATGGGGATATGGGGATGTGGGGACATGGGGATATGGGGATATGGGGACATGGGTATATGGGGATATGGGGATATGGAGACATGGGGATATGGGGATATGGGGATATGGGGATACGGAGATATGGGGATATGAGGATATGGGGACATGGGGTATGCGGACATGGCGACATGGGGATATGGGGACATGGGGATATGGGAATATGGGGATATGGGGAAATGGGGATATGGGGACATGGGGACATGGGGATATAGGGACTTTGGAACATGGGGACATTGGGACATGGGGACATGGGGATATGGGGATATGGGGATATGGGGACATGGGGGATATGAGGACATGGGAATATGGGGACATGGGGATATGGGGATATGGGGATATGGGGACATGGTGATATGGGGATATGGGGATATGGGGATATGGGTACACGGGGGCACAGGAACACGAGTAAACGGAGACACGGGGACATGGGTATATGGGGATATGGGGACATGGGGACATGGTGATATGGGGACATGGGGATATGGCGACATGCGGATATGGGGATATGGGGATATGGGGACATGGGGATATGGGGATATGGCGATATGGGGGATATGGGGATATGGGGACATGGGGACATCCGGATATGGGGATATGGGGATATGGGGGTATGGGGACATGGGGACATGGGGACATGGGGATATGGGGTTATGGGGACATGGGGATATGGGGATATGGGGATATCGGGATATGGGGACATTGGGGATATGAGGACATGGGAACATGAGGATATGGGGATATGGGGATATGGGGACATGGGGACATGGGGACATGGGGATATTGGGATATGGGGATATGGGGACATGGGGATATGGGGACATGGAGACATGGAGATATGGGGATATGGGGATATGGGGATATGGGGATATGGGGATATGGGGACATGGGGACATGGGGATATGGGGACATGGGGATATGGGGAGATGAGGACATGGGGATATGGGGTTATGGGGATATGAGAATATGGGGACATGGGGATATGGGGATATGGGGATATGGGTACATGGGGACATGGGGACATGGGGACATGGGGATATGGGTATATGGGGATATGGGGATATGGGGACATGGGGATATGGGGACATGGGATATGGGAATATGGGGATATGGGGACATGGGGATATGGGGATATGGGGATATGGGGACATGGGGACATGGGAATATGCGGACATGGGGATATGGGAAGATGGGGATATGGGGAGATGGGGACATGGGGACATGGGGATATGGGGATATGGGGATATGGGGACATGGGGACATGGCGACATGAGGATATGCGGACATGTTGACATGGGGATATGGGGCATGGGGACATGGGGATATGGGGATATGGGGATATGGGGACATGGGAACATGGTGATATGGGGATATGGGGACATGGCGATATGGGGATATGGGGACATGGGGATATGGGGATATGGGGATATGGGGATATGGGGATATGGGGATATGTGGATATGGGGGATATGGGGATATGGGGATATGGGAATATGGGGATATGGGAACATGGGGATATGGGGATATGGGGATATGGGGATACGGGGACATGGGGATATGGGGATATGGGGATATGGGGATATGTGGATATGGGGATATGCGGACATGGGGATATGGGGATATGGGGATATGGCGATATGGGGATATGGGGACATGGGGATATGGGGATATGCGGATATGGGGACATGGCGACATGGGGATATGGGTATATGGGGACATGGAGATATGGGGATATGGGGATATGGGGATATGGGGACATGGGGATATGGGGATATGGGGGATATGGGGATATGGGGACATGGGGAGATGGGGGATATGGGGAAATGGGGATATGGGGATATGGGGACATGGGGACATGCGGATATGGGGATATGGGGATATGGGGATATGGGGATATGGAGACATGGGGATATGGGGATATGGGGATATGGGGACATGGTGATATGGGGATATGGGGATATGGGGATATGGGGATATGGGGATATGGGGACATGGGGATATGGGGATATGGGGATATGGGGACATGGGGACATGGGGATATGTGGACATGGGGATATGGGCATATGGGGATATGGGGATATGGGGACATGGGGATATGGGGATATGGGGACATTGGGATGTGGGAATATGGTGATATGGGGACATGGGGATATGGGGATATGGGGATATGGGGACATGGGGACATGGGGATATGGGGATATGATGATATGGGGATATGGGGATATGGGGACATGGGGACAATGGGATATGGGGATATGGGGACATGGGGGTATGGGGATATGGGGATATGGGGATATGGGGATGTGGGGATATGGGGATATGGGGACATGGGGATATGGGGATATGGGGATATGGGGGTATGGGGATATGAAGACATGGGGACATGGGGATATGGGGATATGGGGATATGGGGGCATGGGGGATATGGGGGTATGGGGACATGGGGACATGGGGACATGGGGATATGGGGATATGGGGACATGGGGATATGGGGATATGAGGATATGGGGACATGGGGACATGGGGACATGGGGACATCGGGATATGGGGACATGGGGATATGGGGATATGGGGACATGGCGACATGGGGATATGGGGATATGTGGATATGGGGGCATGGGGATATGGGGATTTGTGGATGTGGGGACATGGGGACATGGGGATATGGGGTCATGGGGATATGGGGATATGGGGACATGGGGACATGGGGATATGTGGACATGGGGATATGGGCATATGGGGATATGGGGATATGGGGACATGGGGATATGGGGATATGGGGATATGGGGACATTGGGATGTGGGAATATGGTGATATGGGGACATGGGGATATGGGGATATGGGGATATGGGGACATGGGGACATGGGGATATGGGGATATGATGATATGGGGATATGGGGATATGGGGACATGGGGACAATGGGATATGGGGATATGGGGACATGGGGGTATGGGGATATGGGGATATGGGGATATGGGGATGTGGGGATATGGGGATATGGGGATATGGGGATATGGGAATATGGGGACATGGGGATATGTGGATATGGGGACATGGGGGATATGGAGATATGGGGATATGAGGATGTGGGGATATGGGGATATGGGGATATGGGGACATGGGGATATGGGGATATGGGGATATGGGGGCATGTGGATATGGTGATATGGGGATGTGTAGACTTGGGGATATGGGGATATGGGGACATGGGGATATGGGGATATGGGGACATGGGGATATGGAGATATGGGGATATGCGGATATGGAGATATGGGGATATGGGGATCTGGGGATATGGGGATATGGGGATATGGGGACATGGGGATATGTGGATTGGGGACATGGGGGATATGGAGATATGGGGATATGGGGATGTGGGGACATGGGGATATGGGGATATGGGGACATGGGTATATGGGGATATGGGGATATGGAGACATGGGGATATGGGGATATGGGGATACGGAGATATGGGGATATGAGGATATGGGGACATGGGGTATGCGGACAGGGGACATGGGGATATGGGGACATGGGGATATGGGAATATGGGGATATGGGGAAATGGGGATATGGGGACATGGGGACATGGGGATATAGGGACTTTGGAACATGGGGACATTGGGACATGGGGACATGGGGATATGGGGATATGGGGACATGGGGATATGGGGATATGGGGATATCGGGATATGGGGACATGGGGGATATGAGGACATGGGAATATGGGGACATGGGGATATGGGGATATGGGGATATGGGGACATGGTGATATGGGGATATGGGGATATGGGGATATGGGTACACGGGGGCACAGGAACACGAGTAAACGGGGACACGGGGACATGGGTATATGGGGATATGGGGACATGGGGACATGGTGATATGGGGACATGGGGATATGGCGACATGCGGATATGGGGATATGGGGATATGGGGACATGGGGATATGGGGATATGGCGATATGGGGGATATGGGGATATGGGGACATGGGGACATCCGGATATGGGGATATGGGGATATGGGGGTATGGGGACATGGGGACATGGGGACATGGGGATATGGGGATATGGGGACATGGGGATATGGGGATATGGGGATATCGGGATATGGGGACATTGGGGATATGAGGACATGGGAACATGAGGATATGGGGATATGGGGATATGGGGACATGGGGACATGGGGACATGGGGATATTGGGATATGGGGATATGGGGACATGGGGATATGGGGACATGGAGACATGGAGATATGGGGATATGGGGATATGGGGATATGGGGATATGGGGATATGGGGACATGGGGACATGGGGATATGGGGACATGGGGATATGGGGAGATGAGGACATGGGGATATGGGGTTATGGGGATATGAGAATATGGGGACATGGGGATATGGGGATATGGGGATATGGTTACATGGGGACATGGGGACATGGGGATATGGGTATATGGGGATATGGGGATATGGGGACATGGGGATATGGGGACATGGGATATGGGAATATGGGGATATGGGGACATGGGGATATGGGGATATGGGGATATGGGGACATGGGGACATGGGAATATGCGGACATGGGGATATGGGAAGATGGGGATATGGGGAGATGGGGACATGGGGACATGGGGATATGGGGATATGGGGATATGGGGACATGGGGACATGGCGACATGAGGATATGCGGACATGTTGACATGGGGATATGGAAAATGGGGACATGGGGATATGGGGATATGGGGATATGGGGACATGGGAACATGGTGATATGGGGATATGGGGACATGGCGATATGGGGATATGGGGACATGGGGATATGGGGATATGGGGATATGGGGATATGGGGATATGGGGATATGTGGATATGGGGGATATGGGGATATGCGGATATGGGAATATGGGGATATGGGAACATGGGGATATGGGGATATGGGGATATGGGGATACGGGGACATGGGGATATGGGGATATGGGGATATGGGGATATGTGGATATGGGGATATGCGGACATGGGGATATGGGGATATGGGGATATGGCGATATGGGGATATGGGGAAATGTGGATATGGGGATATGCGGATATGGGGACATGGCGACATGGGGATATGGGTATATGGGGACATGGAGATATGGGGATATGGGGATATGGGGATATGGGGATATGGGGATATGGGGATATGGGGGATATGGGGATATGGGGACATGGGGACATGGGGGATATGGGGAAATGGGGATATGGGGATATGGGGACATGGGGACATGCGGATATGGGGATATGGGGATATGGGGATATGGGGATATGGGGACATGGGGATATGGGGATATGGGGATATGGGGACATGGGGATATGGGGATATGGGGATATGGGGATATGGGGATATGGGGATATGGGGACATGGGGATATGGGGATATGGGGATATGGGGACATGGGGACATGGGGATATGTGGACATGGGGATATGGGCATATGGGGATATGGGGATATGGGGACATGGGGATATGGGGATATGGGGATATGGGGACATTGGGATGTGGGAATATGGTGATATGGGGACATGGGGATATGGGGATATGGGGATATGGGGACATGGGGACATGGGGATATGGGGATATGATGATATGGGGATATGGGGATATGGGGACATGGGGACAATGGGATATGGGGATATGGGGACATGGGGGTATGGGGATATGGGGATATGGGGATATGGGGATGTGGGGATATGGGGATATGGGGACATGGGGATATGGGGATATGTGGATATGGGGGTATGGGGATATGAAGACATGGGGACATGGGGATATGGGGATATGGGGATATGGGGGCATGGGGGATATGGGGGTATGGGGACATGGGGACATGGGGACATGGGGATATGGGGATATGGGGACATGGGGATATGGGGATATGAGGATATGGGGACATGGGGACATGGGGACATGGGGACATCGGGATATGGGGACATGGGGATATGGGGATATGGGGACATGGGGATATGGGGATATGGGGATATGTGGATATGGGGGCATGGGGATATGGGGATTTGTGGATGTGGGGACATGGGGACATGGGGATATGGGGTCATGGGGATATGGGGATATGGGGACATGGGGATATGGAGATATGCGGAGATGGGGATATGCGGATATGGAGATATGGGGATATGGGGATATGGGTATATGGGGATATGGGGACATGGGCATATGTGGATATGGGGACATGGGGGATATGGAGATATGGGGATATGGGGATGTGGGGACATGGGGATATGGGGTTTTGGAGACATGGGGATATGGGGATATGGGGATATGGGGATATGGGGATATGGAGATATGGGGATATGGGGATATGGGGATATGGGGACATGTGGATATGGGGACATGGGGACATGGGGATATGGGGACATGGGGATATGCGGACATGGAAATATGGGGATATGGGGATATGGGGATATGGCGATATGGGGATATGGGGACATGGGGATATGGGGATATGCGGATATGTGGACATGGGGACATGGGGATATGGGGATATGGGGACATGGAGATATGGGGATATGGGGATATGGGGATATGGGGACATGGGGATATGGGGATATGGGGGATATGGAGTTATGGGGACATGGGGATATGGGGACATGGCGTTTTGGGGATATGGGGATATGGGGACATGGGGACATGGGGATATGTGGATATGGGGATATGGGGATACGGGATCATGGGGATATGGGGATATGGGGATATGTGGATATGGGGATATGCGGACATGGGGATATGGGGATATGGGGATATGGGGATATTGCAATATGTGGATATGGGGACATGGGGATATGGGGATATGCGGATATGGGGACATGGGGACATGGGGATATGGGGATATGGGGACATGGAGATATGGGGATATGGGGATATGGGGATATGGGGACATGGGGATATGGGGATATGGGGGATATGGGGATATGGGGACATGGGGACATGGGGGATATGGGGATATGGGGACATGGGGACATGGGGATATGGGGATATGGGGATATGGGGATATGGGGATATGGGGACATGGGGACATGGCGACATGAGGATATGCGGACATGTTGACATGGGGATATGGGGCATGGGGACATGGGGATATGGGGATATGGGGACATGGGAACATGGTGATATGGGGATATGGGGACATGGCGATATGGGGATATGGGGATATGGGGACATGGGGATATGGGGATATGGGGATATGGGGATATGGGGTTATGGGGGATATGGGGATATGGGGATATGGGAACATGGGGATATGGGGATATGGGGATATGGGGATACGGGGACATGGGGATATGGGGATATGGGGATATTGGGATATGTGGATATGGGGATATGCGGACATGGGGATATGGGGATATGGGGATATGGCGATATGGGGATATGGGGACATGGGGATATGGGGATATGCGGATATGGGGACATGGCGATATGGGTATATGGGGACATGGAGATATGGGTATATGGGGATATGGGGATATGGGGACATGGGGATATGGGGATATGGGGGATATGGGGAATATGGGGATTTGGGGACATGGGGACATGGGGGATATGGGGAAATGGGGATATGGGGACATGGGGACATGGGGATATGGGGATATGATGATATGGGGATATGGGGACATGGGGATATGGGGATATGGGGACATGGGGGTATGGGGATATGGGGATATGGGGACTTGGGGATATGGGGATGTGGGGATATGGGGATATGGGGACATGGGGATATGGGGACATGGGGATATGGGGATATGGGGATATGGGGATATGGGGATATGGGGACATGGGGATATGGGTACATGGGGATATGGGGATATGGGGATATGGGACATGGGGATATGGAGATATGGGGATATGGGGATATGGAGATATGGGGATATGGGGATATAGGGATATGGGGGCATGGGGATATGGGGACATGGGGATATGGGGAGATGAGGACATGGGGATATGGGGATATGGGGATATGAGAATATGGGGACATGGGGACATGGGGATATGGGGATATGGGGATATGGGTACATGGGGACATGGTGACATGGGGATATGGGTACATGGGGATATGGGGATATGGGGATATGGGACATGGGGATATGGAGATATGGGGATATGCGGATATGGAGATATGGGGATATGGGGATATGGGGATATGGGGGCATGGGGACATGGGGATATGTGGATATGGGTATATGGGGACATGGGGGCATGGGGACATGGGGACATGGGGATATTGGGACATGGGGATATGGGGACATGGGGATATGGGGACATGGGGATATGGGGATATGGGGACATGGGGACATGGGGATATGGGGATATGGGGGCATGGGGATATGGGGATATGGTGACATGGGGATATGGGGATATGGAGATATGGGGACAAGAGGATATGGGGATATGGGGACATGGGCATATGGGGACATGGGAACATGGGGATATGGGGACATAGGGATATGGGGATATGGGGATATGGGGAAATGGGGATATGGGGACATGAGGATATGGGGATATAGGGACATGGGAACATGGGGACATGGGGATATGGGGATATGGGGACATGGGGATATGGGGACATGGGGATATGGGGATAAGGGGATATGGGGACATGGTGACATGGGGATATGGGGATATGGGGATATGGGGATATGGGGACACGGGGGCACAGCAACACGGCGATATGGGGACATGTGGATATGGGGGATATGGGGATATGGGGACATGGGGATATGGGGATATGGGGACATGGGGACATGGGGATATGGGTATATGGGGACACGGGGACATGCGGACATGAGGAAATGGGGGATATGGGGATATGGCGACATCGGGATATGGGGATATGGGGACATGGGGACATGGGGATATGGGTATATGGGGACATGGGAATATGGGGATATGGGGATATGGGGACATGGTGATATGGGGATATGGGGATATGGGGACACGGGGGCACAGGGACACGGGGACACGGGGACATGGGGACATGGGGACATGGGGATATGGGGACATGGGGACATGAGGATATGGGGACATGGGGATATGGCGACATGCGGATATGGGGATATGGGGATATGGGGACATGGGGACATGGGGATATGGGGATATGGGGGTATGGGGATATGGGGGATAAGGTGACATGGGGGATATGGGGACATGGGGATATGGGGATATGGGGACATGGGGACATGGGGACATCGGGATATGGGAATATGGGGACATGGGGACATGGGGATATGGGGATATGGGGATATGTGGACATGGGGATATGGGGATATGGGGGTATGGGGATATGGGGGTTATGGAGATATGGGGATATGGCGATATGGAGACATGGGGACATGGGGACATGGGGACATGGGGACATGTGGACATGGGGATATGGGGACATGGGGATATGGGGCTATGGGGATATGGGGACATGGGGATATGCGGACATGGGGATATGGGGATATGGGGATATGGGGATATGGGTATATGGGGACATGGGGACATGGGGATATGGGGATATGGGGACATGGGGAGATGGGGATATGGGGATATGGGGACATGGGGACATGGGGATATGGGGATATGGGGGCATGTGGATATGAGGATATGGGGATGTGGGGACATGGGGATATGGGGATATGGGGACATGGGGATATGGGGATATGGGGACATGGGGATATGGAGATATGGGGATATGCGGATATGGAGATATGGGGATATGGGGATATGGGAATATGGGGACATGGGGATATGTGGATATGGGGACATGGGGGATATGGAGATATGGGGATATGGGGATGTGGGGACATGGGGATATGGGGACATGGGGACATGGGGATATGGGGATATGGGGATCTGGAGACATGGGGATATGGGGATATGGGGATATGGGGATACGGAGATATGGGGATATGGGTATATGGGGACATGGGGATATGGGGACATGGGGACATGGGGATATGGGGACATGGCGATATGGGGACATGGGGACATGGGGACATTGGGATATGGGGACATGGGGATATGGGGATATGGGGATATGGGGACATGGGGAGATGGGGATATGGGGATATGGGGACATGGGGATATGGGGATATGGGGATATGGGTGTATGGGGATATGGTGATATGGGGATGTGGGGACATGGGGATATGGGGATATGGGGACATGGGGATATGGGGATATGGGGACATGGGGATATGGAGATATGGGGATATGCGGATATGGAGATATGGGGATATGGGGATATGGGGATATGGGGATATGGGTCATGGGGATATGTGGATTGGGGACATGGGGGATATGGAGATATGGGGATGTGGGGATGTGGGGACATGGGGATATGGGCATATGGGGACATGGGTATATGGGGATATGGGGATATGGAGACATGGGGATATGGGGATATGGGGATATGGGGATACGGAGATATGGGGATATGGGGATATGGGGACATGGGGTATGCGGACATGGGGACATGGGGATATGGGGAAATGGGGATATGGGAATATGGGGATATGGGGAAATGGGGATATGGGGACATGGGGACATGGGGATATAGGGACATTGGAACATCGGGACATTGGGACATGGGGACATGGGGATATGGGGATATGGGCATATGGGGACATGGGTATATGGGGATATCGGGATATGGGGACATGGGGGATATGAGGACATGGGAACATGGGAACATGGGGACATGGGGATATGTGGATATGAGGATATGGGGACATGGTGATATGGGGATATGGGGATATGGGGATATGGGGAAACGGGGGCACAGGGACACGGGTAAACGGGGACACGGGGACACGGGGACACGGGGATATGGGGGCATGGGGACATGGTGATATGGGGGATATGAGGACATGGGAACATGGGGATATGGGGATATGGGGATATGGGGACATGGGGACATGGGGATATGGGGATATGGGGATATGGGGACATGGGGATATGGGGACATGGAGACATGGAGATATGGGGATATGGGGATATGGGGATATGGGATATGGGGATATGGGGATATGGGGACATGGGGACATGGGGACATGGGGATATGGGGACATGGGGATATGGGGAGATGAGGACATGGGGATATGAGGATATGGGGATATGAGAACATGGGGACATGGGGACATGGGGATATGGGGATATGGGGATATGGGTACATGGGTACATGGGGACATGGGGATATGGGTATATGGGGACATGGGGATATGGGGATATGGGACATGGGGATATGGAGATATGGGGATGTGCGGATATGGAGATATGGGGATATGGGGATATGGGGATATGGGGGCATGGGGACATGGGGATATGTGGATATGGGGACATGGGGGATATGGAGATATGTGGATATGGGGATGTGGGGACATGGGGATATGGGGATATGGGTATATGGGGACATGGGGACATGGGGACATGGGGACATGGGGACATGGGGACATGGGGACATGGGGATATGGGGATATGGGGACATGGGGATATGGGGACATGGGGATATGGGGACATGGGGATATGGGGATATTGGGATATGGGGGCATGGGGGCATGGGGACATGGTGACATGGGGATATGGGGATATGGGGATATGGGGATATGGGGATATGGGGATATGGGGACATGGGGACATGGGGACATGGGGATATGGGGACATGGGGATATGGGGATATGGGGATATGGGGAAATGGGGATATGGGGACATGAGGATATGGGGATATAGGGACATGGGAACATGGGGACATGGGGATATGGCATATGGGGATATGGGGATATGGGGACATGGGGATATGGGGATAAGGGGATATGGGGACATGGGGATATGGGGATATGGGGATATGGGGATATGGGGATATGGGGACACGGGGGTTTGGGGATATGGGGACATGGGGATATGGAGATATGGGGATATGCGGATATGGAGATATGGGGATATGGGGATATGGGAATATGGGGACATGGGGATATGTGGATATGGGGACATGGGGGATATGGAGATATGGGGATATGGGGATGTGGGGATATGGGGATATGGGGATATGGGGACATGGGGATATGGGGATATGGGGATATGGGGGCATGTGGATATGGTGATATGGGGATGTGTAGACATGGGGATATGGGGATATGGGGATATGGGGATATGGGGACATGGGGATATGGAGATATGGGGATATGCGGATATGGAGATATGGGGATATGGGGATCTGGGGATATGGGGATATGGGGATATGGGGACATGGGGATATATGGATTGGGGACATGGGGGATATGGAGATATGGGGATATGGGGATGTGGGGACATGGGGATATGGGGATATGGGGACATGGGTATATGGGGATATGGGGATATGGAGACATGGGGATATGGGGATATGGGGATATGGGGATACGGAGATATGGGGATATGAGGATATGGGGACATGGGGTATGCGGACATGGGGACATGGGGATATGGGGACATGGGGATATGGGAATATGGGGATATGGGGAAATGGGGATATGGGGACATGGGGACATGGGGATATAGGGACTTTGGAACATGGGGACATTGGGACATGGGGACATGGGGATATGGGGATATGGGGACATGGGGATATGGGGATATGGGGATATCGGGATATGGGGACATGGGGGATATGAGGACATGGGAATATGGGGACATGGGGATATGGGGATATGGGGATATGGGGACATGGTGACATGGGGATATGGGGATATGGGGATATGGGGATATGGGGATATGGGGATATGGGGACATGGGGACATGGGGACATGGGGACATGGGAATATTGGGATATGGGGATATGGGGACATGGGGATATGGGGACATGGAGACATGGAGATATGGGGATATGGGGATATGGGGATATGGGGATATGGGGATATGGGGACATGGGGACATGGGGACATGGGGATATGGGGAGATGAGGACATGGGGATATGGGGTTATGGGGATATGAGAATATGGGGACATGGGGATATGGGGATATGGGGATATGGGTACATGGGGACATGGGGACATGGGGATATGGGTATATGGGGATATGGGGATATGGGGACATGGGGATATGGGGACATGGGATATGGGAATATGGGGATATGGGGACATGGGGATATGGGGATATGGGGATATGGGGACATGGGGACATGGGAATATGCGGACATGGGGATATGGGAAGATGGGGATATGGGGAGATGGGGACATGGGGACATGGGGATATGGGGATATGGGGATATGGGGACATGGGGACATGGCGACATGAGGATATGCGGACATGTTGACATGGGGATATGGGGCATGGGGACATGGGGATATGGGGATATGGGGATATGGGGACATGGGAACATGGTGATATGGGGATATGGGGACATGGCGATATGGGGATATGGGGACATGGGGATATGGGGATATGGGGATATGGGGATATGGGGATATGGGGATATGTGGATATGGGGGATATGGGGATATGGGGATATGGGAATATGGGGATATGGGAACATGGGGATATGGGGATATGGGGATATGGGGATACGGGGACATGGGGATATGGGGATATGGGGATATGGGGATATGTGGATATGGGGATATGCGGACATGGGGATATGGGGATATGGGGATATGGCGATATGGGGATATGGGGACATGGGGATATGGGGATATGCGGATATGGGGACATGGCGACATGGGGATATGGGTATATGGGGACATGGAGATATGGGGATATGGGGATATGGGGATATGGGGACATGGGGATATGGGGATATGGGGATATGGGGACATGGGGAGATGGGGGATATGGGGAAATGGGGATATGGGAATATGGGAACATGGGGACATGCGGATATGGGGATATGGGGATATGGGGATATGGGGATATGGAGACATGTGGATATGGGGATATGGGGATATGGGGACATGGTGATATGGGGATATGGGGATATGGGGATATGGGGATATGGGGATATGGGGACATGGGGATATGGGGATATGGGGATATGGGGACATGGGGACATGGGGATATGTGGACATGGGGATATGGGCATATGGGGATATGGGGATATGGGGACATGGGGATATGGGGATATGGGGATATGGGGACATTGGGATGTGGGAATATGGTGATATGGGGACATGGGGATATGGGGATATGGGGATATGGGGACATGGGGACATGGGGATATGGGGATATGATGATATGGGGATATGGGGATATGGGGACATGGGGACAATGGGATATGGGGATATGGGGACATGGGGGTATGGGGATATGGGGATATGGGGATATGGGGATGTGGGGATATGGGGATATGGGGACATGGGGATATGGGGATATGGGGATATGGGGGTATGGGGATATGAAGACATGGGGACATGGGGATATGGGGATATGGGGCTTTGGGGGCATGGGGGATATGGGGGTATGGGGACATGGGGACATGGGGACATGGGGATATGGGGATATGGGGACATGGGGATATGGGGATATGAGGATATGGGGACATGGGGACATGGGGACATGGGGACATCGGGATATGGGGACATGGGGATATGGGGATATGGGGACATGGGGACATGGGGATATGGGGATATGTGGATATGGGGGCATGGGGATATGGGGATTTGTGGATGTGGGGACATGGGGACATGGGGATATGGGGTCATGGGGATATGGGGATATGGGGACATGGGGACATGGGGATATGTGGACATGGGGATATGGGCATATGGGGATATGGGGATATGGGGACATGGGGATATGGGGATATGGGGATATGGGGACATTGGGATGTGGGAATATGGTGATATGGGGACATGGGGATATGGGGATATGGGGATATGGGGACATGGGGACATGGGGATATGGGGATATGATGATATGGGGATATGGGGATATGGGGACATGGGGACAATGGGATATGGGGATATGGGGACATGGGGGTATGGGGATATGGGGATATGGGGATATGGGGATGTGGGGATATGGGGATATGGGGACATGTGGATATGGGGATATGGGGATATGGGGGTATGGGGATATGAAGACATGGGGACATGGGGATATGGGGATATGGGGATATGGGGGCATGGGGGATATGGGGGTATGGGGACATGGGGACATGGGGACATGGGGATATGGGGATATGGGGACATGGGGATATGGGGATATGAGGATATGGGGACATGGGGACATGGGGACATGGGGACATCGGGATATGGGGACATGGGGATATGGGGATATGGGGACATGGGGATATGGGGATATGGGGATATGTGGATATGGGGGCATGGGGATATGGGGATTTGTGGATGTGGGGACATGGGGACATGGGGATATGGGGTCATGGGGATATGGGGATATGGGGACATGGGGATATGGGGATATGGGGATATGGGGACATGGGGATATGGGGATATGGGGATATGGGGATATGGGGATATGGGGATATGGGGACATGGGGATATGGGGATATGGGGATATGGGGATATGGGGACATGGGGACATGGGGATATGTGGACATGGGGATATGGGGATATGGGGACATGGGGATATGGGGATATGGGGATATGGGGACATTGGGATGTGGGAATATGGTGATATGGGGACATGGGGATATGGGGATATGGGGATATGGGGACATGGGGACATGGGGATATGGGGATATGATGATATGGGGATATGGGGATATGGGGACATGGGGACAATGGGATATGGGGATATGGGGACATGGGGGTGTGGGGATATGGGGATATGGGGATATGGGGATGTGGGGATATGGGGATATGGGGACATGGGGATATGGGGATATGGGGATATGGGGGTATGGGGATATGAAGACATGGGGACATGGGGATATGGGGATATGGGGATATGGGGGCATGGGGGATATGGGGGTATGGTGACATGGGGACATGGGGACATGGGGATATGGGGATATGAGGATATGGGGACATGGGGACATGGGGACATGGGGACATCGGGATATGGGGACATGGGGATATGGGGATATGGGGACATGGGGATATGGGGATATGGGGATATGTGGATATGGGGGCATGGGGATATGGGGATTTGTGGATGTGGGGACATGGGGACATGGGGATATGGGGTCATGGGGATATGGGGATATGGGGACATGGGGATATGTGGACATGGGGATATGGGCATATGGGGATATGGGGATATGGGGACATGGGGATATGGGGATATGGGGATATGGGGACATTGGGATGTGGGAATATGGTGATATGGGGACATGGGGATATGGGGATATGGGGATATGGGGACATGGCGATATGGGTATATGGGGACATGGAGATATGGGTATATGGGGATATGGGGATATGGGGACATGGGGATATGGGGATATTGGGGATATGGGGAATATGGGGATTTGGGGACATGGGGACATGGGGGATATGGGGAAATGGGGATATGGGGACATGGGGACATGGGGATATGGGGATATGATGATATGGGGATATGGGGACATGGGGACATGGGGATATGGGGATATGGGGACATGGGGGTATGGGGATATGGGGATATGGGGACTTGGGGATATGGGGATGTGGGGATATGGGGATATGGGGACATGGGGATATGGGGATATGGGGATATGGGGATATGGGGATATGGGGATATGGGGATATGGGGACATGGGGATCTGGGTACATGGGGATATGGGGATATGGGGATATGGGACATGGGGATATGGAGATATGGGGATATGGGGATATGGAGATATGGGGATATGGGGATATGGGGATATGGGGGCATGGGGATATGGGGACATGGGGATATGGGGAGATAAGGACATGGGGATATGGGGATATGGGGATATGAGAATATGGGGACATGGGGACATGGGGATATGGGGATATGGGGATATGGGTACATGGGGACATGGTGACATGGGGATATGGGTACATGGGGATATGGGGATATGGGGATATGGGACATGGGGATATGGAGATATGGGGATATGCGGATATGGAGATATGGGGATATGGGGATATGGAGATATGGGGGCATGGGGACATGGGGATATGTGGATATGGGTATATGGGGACATGGGGGCATGGGGACATGGGGACATGGGGATATTGGGACATGGGGATATGGGGACATGGGGATATGGGGACATGGGGATATGGGGATATGGGGACATGGGGACATGGGGATATGGGGATATGGGGGCATGGGGATATGGGGATATGGTTACATGGGGATATGGGGATATGGAGATATGGGGACAAGAGGATATGGGGATATGGGGACATGGGCATATGGGGACATGGGAACATGGGGATATGGGGACATAGGGATATGGGGATATGGGGATATGGGGAAATGGGGATATGGGGACATGAGGATATGGGGATATAGGGACATGGGAACATGGGGACATGGGGATATGGGGATATGGGGACATGGGGATATGGGGACATGGGGATATGGGGATAAGGGGATATGGGGACATGGGGACATGGGGATATGGGGATATGGGGATATGGGGATATGGGGACACGGGGGCACAGCAACACGGCGATATGGGGACATGAGGATATGGGGGATATGGGGATATGGGGACATGGGGATATGGGGATATGGGGACATGGGGACATGGGGATATGGGTATATGGGGACACGGGGACATGCGGACATGAGGAAATGGGGGATATGGGGATATGGCGACATCGGGATATGGGGATATGGGGACATGGGGACATGGGGATATGGGTATATGGGGACATGGGAATATGGGGATATGGGGATATGGGGACATGGTGATATGGGGATATGGGGATATGGCGACATCGGGATATGGGGATATGGGGACATGGGGACATGGGGACATGGGGACATGGGGATATGGGGACATGGGGACATGGGGATATGGGGACATGGGGATATGGCGACATGCGGATATGGGGATATGGGGATATGGGGATATGGGGACATGGGGATATGGGGATATGGGGGTATGGGGATATGGGGGATAAGGTGACATGGGGGATATGGGGACATGGGGATATGGGGATATGGGGACATGGGGACATGGGGACATCGGGATATGGGAATATGGGGACATGGGGATATGGGGATATGGGGATATGTGGACATGGGAATATGGGGATATGGGGGTATGGGGATATGGGGGTTATGGAGATATGGGGATATGGCGATATGGAGACATGGGGACATGGGGACATGGGGACATGGGGACATGTGGACATGGGGATATGGGGACATGGGGATATGGGGCTATGGGGATATGGGGACATGGGGACATGGGGATATGCGGACATGGGGATATGGGGATATGGGGATATGGGGATATGGGTATATGGGGACATGGGGACATGGGGATATGGGGATATGGGGACATGGGGAGATGGGGATATGGGGATATGGGGACATGGGGACATGGGGATATGGGGATATGGGGGCATGTGGATATGAGGATATGGGGATGTGGGGACATGGGGATATGGGGATATGGGGACATGGGGATATGGGGATATGGGGACATGGGGATATGGAGATATGGGGATATGCGGATATGGAGATATGGGGATATGGGGATATGGGAATATGGGGACATGGGGATATGTGGATATGGGGACATGGGGGATATGGAGATATGGGGATATGGGGATGTGGGGACATGGGGATATGGGGACATGGGGACATGGGGATATGGGGATATGGGGATATGGAGACATGGGGATATGGGGATATGGGGATATGGGGATACGGAGATATGGGGATATGGGTATATGGGGACATGGGGATATGGGGACATGGGGACATGGGGATATGGGGACATGGCGATATGGGGACATGGGGACATGGGGACATTGGGATATGGGGACATGGGGATATGGGGATATGGGGATATGGGGACATGGGGAGATGGGGATATGGGGATATGGGGACATGGGGATATGGGGATATGGGGATATGGGTGTATGGGGATATGGTGATATGGGGATGTGGGGACATGGGGATATGGGGATATGGGGACATGGGGATATGGGGATATGGGGACATGGGGGATATGGAGATATGGGGATGTGGGGATATGGAGATATGGGGATATGGGGATATGGGGATATGGGTATATGGGGATATGGAGACATGGGGATATGGGGATATGGGGATATGGGGATACGGAGATATGGGGATATGGGGATATGGGGACATGGGGTATGCGGACATGGGGACATGGGGATATGGGGACATGGGGATATGGGAATATGGGGATATGGGGAAATGGGGATATGGGGACATGGGGACATGGGGATATAGGGACATTGGAACATCGGGACATTGGGACATGGGGACATGGGGATATGGGGATATGGGCATATGGGGACATGGGTATATGGGGATATCGGGATATGGGGACATGGGGGATATGAGGACATGGGAACATGGGAACATGTGGACATGGGGATATGTGGATATGAGGATATGGGGACATGGTGATATGGGGATATGGGGATATGGGGATATGGGGAAACGGGGGCACAGGGACACGGGTAAACGGGGACACGGGGACACGGGTATATGGGGATATGGGGGCATGGGGACATGGTGATATGGGGGATATGAGGACATGGGAACATGGGGACATGGAGACATGGAGATATGGGGATATGGGGATATGGGGATATGGGATATGGGGATATGGGGATATGGGGACATGGGGACATGGGGACATGGGGATATGGGGACATGGGGATATGGGGAGATGAGGACATGGGGCTATGGGGATATGGGGATATGAGAACATGGGGACATGGGGACATGGGGATATGGGGATATGGGGATATGGGTACATGGGTACATGGGGACATGGGGATATGGGTATATGGGAACATGGGGATATGGGGATATGGGACATGGGGATATGGAGATATGGGGATGTGCGGATATGGAGATATGGGGATATGGGGATATGGGGATATGGGGGCATGGGGACATGGGGATATGTGGATATGGGGACATGGGGGATATGGAGATATGTGGATATGGGGATGTGGGGACATGGGGATATGGGGATATGGGTATATGGGGACATGGGGACATGGGGACATGGGGACATGGGGACATGGGGATATGGGGATATGGGGACATGGGGATTTGGGGATATGGGGATATGGGGATATGGGGACATGGGGATATGGGGATATGGGGATATGGGGGCATGGGGGCATGGGGATATGGTGACATGGGGATATGGGGTTATGGGGATATGGGGATATGGGGATATGGGGACATGGGGACATGGGGACATGGGGATATGGGGACATGGGGACATGGGGATATGGGGATATGGGGAAATGGGGATATGGGGACATGAGGATATGGGGATATAGGGACATGGGAACATGGGGACATGGGGATATGGGGATATGGGGATATGGGGATATGGGGACATGGGGATATGGGGATAAGGGGATATGGGGACATGGGGATATGGGGATATGGGGATATGGGGATATGGGGATATGGGGACACGGGGGTTTGGGGATATGGGGACATGGGGATATGGAGATATGGGGATATGCGGATATGGAGATATGGGGATATGGGGATATGGGAATATGGGGACATGGGGATATGTGGATATGGGGATATGGGGGATATGGAGATATGGGGATATGGGGATGTGGGGATATGGGGATATGGGGATATGGGGACATGGGGATATGGGGATATGGGGATATGGGGGCATGTGGATATGGTGATATGGGGATGTGTAGACATGGGGATATGGGGATATGGGGACATGGGGATATGGGGATATGGGGACATGGGGATATGGAGATATGGGGATATGCGGATATGGAGATATGGGGATCTGGGGATATGGGGATATGGGGATATGGGGACATGGGGATATGTGGATTGGGGACTTGGGGGATATGGAGATATGGGGATATGGGGATGTGGGGACATGGGGATATGGGGATATGGGGACATGGGTATATGGGGATATGGGGATATGGAGACATGGGGATATGGGGATATGGGGATATGGGGATACGGAGATATGGGGATATGAGGATATGGGGACATGGGGTATGCGGACATGGGGACATGGGGATATGGGGACATGGGGATATGGGAATATGGGGATATGGGGAAATGGGGATATGGGGACATGGGGACATGGGGATATAGGGACTTTGGAACATGGGGACATTGGGACATGGGGACATGGGGATATGGGGATATGGGGATATGGGGACATGGGGGATATGAGGACATGGGAATATGGGGACATGGGGATATGGGGATATGGGGATATGGGGACATGGTGATATGGGGATATGGGGATATGGGGATATGGGTACACGGGGGCACAGGAACACGAGTAAACGGAGACACGGGGACATGGGTATATGGGGATATGGGGACATGGGGACATGGTGATATGGGGACATGGGGATATGGCGACATGCGGATATGGGGATATGGGGATATGGGGACATGGGGATATGGGGATATGGCGATATGGGGGATATGGGGATATGGGGACATGGGGACATCCGGATATGGGGATATGGGGATATGGGGGTATGGGGACATGGGGACATGGGGACATGGGGATATGGGGTTATGGGGACATGGGGATATGGGGATATGGGGATATCGGGATATGGGGACATTGGGGATATGAGGACATGGGAACATGAGGATATGGGGATATGGGGATATGGGGACATGGGGACATGGGGACATGGGGATATTGGGATATGGGGATATGGGGACATGGGGATATGGGGACATGGAGACATGGAGATATGGGGATATGGGGATATGGGGATATGGGGATATGGGGATATGGGGACATGGGGACATGGGGATATGGGGACATGGGGATATGGGGAGATGAGGACATGGGGATATGGGGTTATGGGGATATGAGAATATGGGGACATGGGGATATGGGGATATGGGGATATGGGTACATGGGGACATGGGGACATGGGGACATGGGGATATGGGTATATGGGGATATGGGGATATGGGGACATGGGGATATGGGGACATGGGATATGGGAATATGGGGATATGGGGACATGGGGATATGGGGATATGGGGATATGGGGACATGGGGACATGGGAATATGCGGACATGGGGATATGGGAAGATGGGGATATGGGGAGATGGGGACATGGGGACATGGGGATATGGGGATATGGGGATATGGGGACATGGGGACATGGCGACATGAGGATATGCGGACATGTTGACATGGGGATATGGGGCATGGGGACATGGGGATATGGGGATATGGGGATATGGGGACATGGGAACATGGTGATATGGGGATATGGGGACATGGCGATATGGGGATATGGGGACATGGGGATATGGGGATATGGGGATATGGGGATATGGGGATATGGGGATATGTGGATATGGGGGATATGGGGATATGGGGATATGGGAATATGGGGATATGGGAACATGGGGATATGGGGATATGGGGATATGGGGATACGGGGACATGGGGATATGGGGATATGGGGATATGGGGATATGTGGATATGGGGATATGCGGACATGGGGATATGGGGATATGGGGATATGGCGATATGGGGATATGGGGACATGGGGATATGGGGATATGCGGATATGGGGACATGGCGACATGGGGATATGGGTATATGGGGACATGGAGATATGGGGATATGGGGATATGGGGATATGGGGACATGGGGATATGGGGATATGGGGGATATGGGGATATGGGGACATGGGGAGATGGGGGATATGGGGAAATGGGGATATGGGGATATGGGGACATGGGGACATGCGGATATGGGGATATGGGGATATGGGGATATGGGGATATGGAGACATGGGGATATGGGGATATGGGGATATGGGGACATGGTGATATGGGGATATGGGGATATGGGGATATGGGGATATGGGGATATGGGGACATGGGGATATGGGGATATGGGGATATGGGGACATGGGGACATGGGGATATGTGGACATGGGGATATGGGCATATGGGGATATGGGGATATGGGGACATGGGGATATGGGGATATGGGGACATTGGGATGTGGGAATATGGTGATATGGGGACATGGGGATATGGGGATATGGGGATATGGGGACATGGGGACATGGGGATATGGGGATATGATGATATGGGGATATGGGGATATGGGGACATGGGGACAATGGGATATGGGGATATGGGGACATGGGGGTATGGGGATATGGGGATATGGGGATATGGGGATGTGGGGATATGGGGATATGGGGACATGGGGATATGGGGATATGGGGATATGGGGGTATGGGGATATGAAGACATGGGGACATGGGGATATGGGGATATGGGGATATGGGGGCATGGGGGATATGGGGGTATGGGGACATGGGGACATGGGGACATGGGGATATGGGGATATGGGGACATGGGGATATGGGGATATGAGGATATGGGGACATGGGGACATGGGGACATGGGGACATCGGGATATGGGGACATGGGGATATGGGGATATGGGGACATGGCGACATGGGGATATGGGGATATGTGGATATGGGGGCATGGGGATATGGGGATTTGTGGATGTGGGGACATGGGGACATGGGGATATGGGGTCATGGGGATATGGGGATATGGGGACATGGGGACATGGGGATATGTGGACATGGGGATATGGGCATATGGGGATATGGGGATATGGGGACATGGGGATATGGGGATATGGGGATATGGGGACATTGGGATGTGGGAATATGGTGATATGGGGACATGGGGATATGGGGATATGGGGATATGGGGACATGGGGACATGGGGATATGGGGATATGATGATATGGGGATATGGGGATATGGGGACATGGGGACAATGGGATATGGGGATATGGGGACATGGGGGTATGGGGATATGGGGATATGGGGATATGGGGATGTGGGGATATGGGGATATGGGGATATGGGGATATGGGAATATGGGGACATGGGGATATGTGGATATGGGGACATGGGGGATATGGAGATATGGGGATATGAGGATGTGGGGATATGGGGATATGGGGATATGGGGACATGGGGATATGGGGATATGGGGATATGGGGGCATGTGGATATGGTGATATGGGGATGTGTAGACTTGGGGATATGGGGATATGGGGACATGGGGATATGGGGATATGGGGACATGGGGATATGGAGATATGGGGATATGCGGATATGGAGATATGGGGATATGGGGATCTGGGGATATGGGGATATGGGGATATGGGGACATGGGGATATGTGGATTGGGGACATGGGGGATATGGAGATATGGGGATATGGGGATGTGGGGACATGGGGATATGGGGATATGGGGACATGGGTATATGGGGATATGGGGATATGGAGACATGGGGATATGGGGATATGGGGATACGGAGATATGGGGATATGAGGATATGGGGACATGGGGTATGCGGACAGGGGACATGGGGATATGGGGACATGGGGATATGGGAATATGGGGATATGGGGAAATGGGGATATGGGGACATGGGGACATGGGGATATAGGGACTTTGGAACATGGGGACATTGGGACATGGGGACATGGGGATATGGGGATATGGGGACATGGGGATATGGGGATATGGGGATATCGGGATATGGGGACATGGGGGATATGAGGACATGGGAATATGGGGACATGGGGATATGGGGATATGGGGATATGGGGACATGGTGATATGGGGATATGGGGATATGGGGATATGGGTACACGGGGGCACAGGAACACGAGTAAACGGGGACACGGGGACATGGGTATATGGGGATATGGGGACATGGGGACATGGTGATATGGGGACATGGGGATATGGCGACATGCGGATATGGGGATATGGGGATATGGGGACATGGGGATATGGGGATATGGCGATATGGGGGATATGGGGATATGGGGACATGGGGACATCCGGATATGGGGATATGGGGATATGGGGGTATGGGGACATGGGGACATGGGGACATGGGGATATGGGGATATGGGGACATGGGGATATGGGGATATGGGGATATCGGGATATGGGGACATTGGGGATATGAGGACATGGGAACATGAGGATATGGGGATATGGGGATATGGGGACATGGGGACATGGGGACATGGGGATATTGGGATATGGGGATATGGGGACATGGGGATATGGGGACATGGAGACATGGAGATATGGGGATATGGGGATATGGGGATATGGGGATATGGGGATATGGGGACATGGGGACATGGGGATATGGGGACATGGGGATATGGGGAGATGAGGACATGGGGATATGGGGTTATGGGGATATGAGAATATGGGGACATGGGGATATGGGGATATGGGGATATGGTTACATGGGGACATGGGGACATGGGGATATGGGTATATGGGGATATGGGGATATGGGGACATGGGGATATGGGGACATGGGATATGGGAATATGGGGATATGGGGACATGGGGATATGGGGATATGGGGATATGGGGACATGGGGACATGGGAATATGCGGACATGGGGATATGGGAAGATGGGGATATGGGGAGATGGGGACATGGGGACATGGGGATATGGGGATATGGGGATATGGGGACATGGGGACATGGCGACATGAGGATATGCGGACATGTTGACATGGGGATATGGGGCATGGGGACATGGGGATATGGGGATATGGGGATATGGGGACATGGGAACATGGTGATATGGGGATATGGGGACATGGCGATATGGGGATATGGGGACATGGGGATATGGGGATATGGGGATATGGGGATATGGGGATATGGGGATATGTGGATATGGGGGATATGGGGATATGCGGATATGGGAATATGGGGATATGGGAACATGGGGATATGGGGATATGGGGATATGGGGATACGGGGACATGGGGATATGGGGATATGGGGATATGGGGATATGTGGATATGGGGATATGCGGACATGGGGATATGGGGATATGGGGATATGGCGATATGGGGATATGGGGAAATGTGGATATGGGGATATGCGGATATGGGGACATGGCGACATGGGGATATGGGTATATGGGGACATGGAGATATGGGGATATGGGGATATGGGGATATGGGGATATGGGGATATGGGGATATGGGGGATATGGGGATATGGGGACATGGGGACATGGGGGATATGGGGAAATGGGGATATGGGGATATGGGGACATGGGGACATGCGGATATGGGGATATGGGGATATGGGGATATGGGGATATGGGGACATGGGGATATGGGGATATGGGGATATGGGGACATGGGGATATGGGGATATGGGGATATGGGGATATGGGGATATGGGGATATGGGGACATGGGGATATGGTGATATGGGGATATGGGGACATGGGGACATGGGGATATGTGGACATGGGGATATGGGCATATGGGGATATGGGGATATGGGGACATGGGGATATGGGGATATGGGGATATGGGGACATTGGGATGTGGGAATATGGTGATATGGGGACATGGGGATATGGGGATATGGGGATATGGGGACATGGGGACATGGGGATATGGGGATATGATGATATGGGGATATGGGGATATGGGGACATGGGGACAATGGGATATGGGGATATGGGGACATGGGGGTATGGGGATATGGGGATATGGGGATATGGGGATGTGGGGATATGGGGATATGGGGACATGGGGATATGGGGATATGTGGATATGGGGGTATGGGGATATGAAGACATGGGGACATGGGGATATGGGGATATGGGGATATGGGGGCATGGGGGATATGGGGGTATGGGGACATGGGGACATGGGGACATGGGGATATGGGGATATGGGGACATGGGGATATGGGGATATGAGGATATGGGGACATGGGGACATGGGGACATGGGGACATCGGGATATGGGGTCATGGGGATATGGGGATATGGGGACATGGGGATATGGGGATATGGGGATATGTGGATATGGGGGCATGGGGATATGGGGATTTGTGGATGTGGGGACATGGGGACATGGGGATATGGGGTCATGGGGATATGGGGATATGGGGACATGGGGATATGGAGATATGCGGAGATGGGGATATGCGGATATGGAGATATGGGGATATGGGGATATGGGTATATGGGGATATGGGGACATGGGCATATGTGGATATGGGGACATGGGGGATATGGAGATATGGGGATATGGGGATGTGGGGACATGGGGATATGGGGTTTTGGAGACATGGGGATATGGGGATATGGGGATATGGGGATATGGGGATATGGAGATATGGGGATATGGGGATATGGGGATATGGGGACATGTGGATATGGGGACATGGGGACATGGGGATATGGGGACATGGGGATATGCGGACATGGAAATATGGGGATATGGGGATATGGGGATATGGCGATATGGGGATATGGGGACATGGGGATATGGGGATATGCGGATATGTGGACATGGGGACATGGGGATATGGGGATATGGGGACATGGAGATATGGGGATATGGGGATATGGGGATATGGGGACATGGGGATATGGGGATATGGGGGATATGGAGTTATGGGGACATGGGGATATGGGGACATGGCGTTTTGGGGATATGGGGATATGGGGACATGGGGACATGGGGATATGTGGATATGGGGATATGGGGATACGGGATCATGGGGATATGGGGATATGGGGATATGTGGATATGGGGATATGCGGACATGGGGATATGGGGATATGGGGATATGGGGATATTGCAATATGTGGATATGGGGACATGGGGATATGGGGATATGCGGATATGGGGACATGGGGACATGGGGATATGGGGATATGGGGACATGGAGATATGGGGATATGGGGATATGGGGATATGGGGACATGGGGATATGGGGATATGGGGGATATGGGGATATGGGGACATGGGGACATGGGGGATATGGGGATATGGGGACATGGGGACATGGGGATATGGGGATATGGGGATATGGAGATATGGGGATATGGGGACATGGGGACATGGCGACATGAGGATATGCGGACATGTTGACATGGGGATATGGGGCATGGGGACATGGGGATATGGGGATATGGGGACATGGGAACATGGTGATATGGGGATATGGGGACATGGCGATATGGGGATATGGGGATATGGGGACATGGGGATATGGGGATATGGGGATATGGGGATATGGGGTTATGGGGGATATGGGGATATGGGGATATGGGAACATGGGGATATGGGGATATGGGGATATGGGGATACGGGGACATGGGGATATGGGGATATGGGGATATTGGGATATGTGGATATGGGGATATGCGGACATGGGGATATGGGGATATGGGGATATGGCGATATGGGGATATGGGGACATGGGGATATGGGGATATGCGGATATGGGGACATGGCGATATGGGTATATGGGGACATGGAGATATGGGTATATGGGGATATGGGGATATGGGGACATGGGGATATGGGGATATGGGGGATATGGGGAATATGGGGATTTGGGGACATGGGGACATGGGGGATATGGGGAAATGGGGATATGGGGACATGGGGACATGGGGATATGGGGATATGATGATATGGGGATATGGGGACATGGGGATATGGGGATATGGGGACATGGGGGTATGGGGATATGGGGATATGGGGACTTGGGGATATGGGGATGTGGGGATATGGGGATATGGGGACATGGGGATATGGGGACATGGGGATATGGGGATATGGGGATATGGGGATATGGGGATATGGGGACATGGGGATATGGGTACATGGGGATATGGGGATATGGGGATATGGGACATGGGGATATGGAGATATGGGGATATGGGGATATGGAGATATGGGGATATGGGGATATAGGGATATGGGGGCATGGGGATATGGGGACATGGGGATATGGGGAGATGAGGACATGGGGATATGGGGATATGGGGATATGAGAATATGGGGACATGGGGACATGGGGATATGGGGATATGGGGATATGGGTACATGGGGACATGGTGACATGGGGATATGGGTACATGGGGATATGGGGATATGGGGATATGGGACATGGGGATATGGAGATATGGGGATATGCGGATATGGAGATATGGGGATATGGGGATATGGGGATATGGGGGCATGGGGACATGGGGATATGTGGATATGGGTATATGGGGACATGGGGGCATGGGGACATGGGGACATGGGGATATTGGGACATGGGGATATGGGGACATGGGGATATGGGGACATGGGGATATGGGGATATGGGGACATGGGGACATGGGGATATGGGGATATGGGGGCATGGGGATATGGGGATATGGTGACATGGGGATATGGGGATATGGAGATATGGGGACAAGAGGATATGGGGATATGGGGACATGGGCATATGGGGACATGGGAACATGGGGATATGGGGACATAGGGATATGGGGATATGGGGATATGGGGAAATGGGGATATGGGGACATGAGGATATGGGGATATAGGGACATGGGAACATGGGGACATGGGGATATGGGGATATGGGGACATGGGGATATGGGGACATGGGGATATGGGGATAAGGGGATATGGGGACATGGTGACATGGGGATATGGGGATATGGGGATATGGGGATATGGGGACACGGGGGCACAGCAACACGGCGATATGGGGACATGTGGATATGGGGGATATGGGGATATGGGGACATGGGGATATGGGGATATGGGGACATGGGGACATGGGGATATGGGTATATGGGGACACGGGGACATGCGGACATGAGGAAATGGGGGATATGGGGATATGGCGACATCGGGATATGGGGATATGGGGACATGGGGACATGGGGATATGGGTATATGGGGACATGGGAATATGGGGATATGGGGATATGGGGACATGGTGATATGGGGATATGGGGATATGGGGACACGGGGGCACAGGGACACGGGGACACGGGGACATGGGGACATGGGGACATGGGGATATGGGGACATGGGGACATGAGGATATGGGGACATGGGGATATGGCGACATGCGGATATGGGGATATGGGGATATGGGGACATGGGGACATGGGGATATGGGGATATGGGGGTATGGGGATATGGGGGATAAGGTGACATGGGGGATATGGGGACATGGGGATATGGGGATATGGGGACATGGGGACGTGGGGACATCGGGATATGGGAATATGGGGACATGGGGACATGGGGATATGGGGATATGGGGATATGTGGACATGGGGATATGGGGATATGGGGGTATGGGGATATGGGGGTTATGGAGATATGGGGATATGTCGATATGGAGACATGGGGACATGGGGACATGGGGACATGGGGACATGTGGACATGGGGATATGGGGACATGGGGATATGGGGCTATGGGGATATGGGGACATGGGGATATGCGGACATGGGGATATGGGGATATGGGGATATGGGGATATGGGTATATGGGGACATGGGGACATGGGGATATGGGGATATGGGGACATGGGGAGATGGGGATATGGGGATATGGGGACATGGGGACATGGGGATATGGGGATATGGGGGCATGTGGATATGAGGATATGGGGATGTGGGGACATGGGGATATGGGGATATGGGGACATGGGGATATGGGGATATGGGGACATGGGGATATGGAGATATGGGGATATGCGGATATGGAGATATGGGGATATGGGGATATGGGAATATGGGGACATGGGGATATGTGGATATGGGGACATGGGGGATATGGAGATATGGGGATATGGGGATGTGGGGACATGGGGATATGGGGACATGGGGACATGGGGATATGGGGATATGGGGATATGGAGACATGGGGATATGGGGATATGGGGATATGGGGATACGGAGATATGGGGATATGGGTATATGGGGACATGGGGATATGGGGACATGGGGACATGGGGATATGGGGACATGGCGATATGGGGACATGGGGACATGGGGACATTGGGATATGGGGACATGGGGATATGGGGATATGGGGATATGGGGACATGGGGAGATGGGGATATGGGGATATGGGGACATGGGGATATGGGGATATGGGGATATGGGTGTATGGGGATATGGTGATATGGGGATGTGGGGACATGGGGATATGGGGATATGGGGACATGGGGATATGGGGATATGGGGACATGGGGATATGGAGATATGGGGATATGCGGATATGGAGATATGGGGATATGGGGATATGGGGATATGGGGATATGGGTCATGGGGATATGTGGATTGGGGACATGGGGGATATGGAGATATGGGGATGTGGGGATGTGGGGACATGGGGATATGGGCATATGGGGACATGGGTATATGGGGATATGGGGATATGGAGACATGGGGATATGGGGATATGGGGATATGGGGATACGGAGATATGGGGATATGGGGATATGGGGACATGGGGTATGCGGACATGGGGACATGGGGATATGGGGAAATGGGGATATGGGAATATGGGGATATGGGGAAATGGGGATATGGGGACATGGGGACATGGGGATATAGGGACATTGGAACATCGGGACATTGGGACATGGGGACATGGGGATATGGGGATATGGGCATATGGGGACATGGGTATATGGGGATATCGGGATATGGGGACATGGGGGATATGAGGACATGGGAACATGGGAACATGGGGACATGGGGATATGTGGATATGAGGATATGGGGACATGGTGATATGGGGATATGGGGATATGGGGATATGGGGAAACGGGGGCACAGGGACACGGGTAAACGGGGACACGGGGACACGGGGACACGGGGATATGGGGGCATGGGGACATGGTGATATGGGGGATATGAGGACATGGGAACATGGGGATATGGGGATATGGGGATATGGGGACATGGGGACATGGGGATATGGGGATATGGGGATATGGGGACATGGGGATATGGGGACATGGAGACATGGAGATATGGGGATATGGGGATATGGGGATATGAGATATGGGGATATGGGGATATGGGGACATGGGGACATGGGGACATGGGGATATGGGGACATGGGGATATGGGGAGATGAGGACATGGGGATATGAGGATATGGGGATATGAGAACATGGGGACATGGGGACATGGGGATATGGGGATATGGGGATATGGGTACATGGGTACATGGGGACATGGGGATATGGGTATATGGGGACATGGGGATATGGGGATATGGGACATGGGGATATGGAGATATGGGGATGTGCGGATATGGAGATATGGGGATATGGGGATATGGGGATATGGGGGCATGGGGACATGGGGATATGTGGATATGGGGACATGGGGGATATGGAGATATGTGGATATGGGGATGTGGGGACATGGGGATATGGGGATATGGGTATATGGGGACATGGGGACATGGGGACATGGGGACATGGGGACATGGGGACATGGGGATATGGGGATATGGGGACATGGGGATATGGGGACATGGGGATATGGGGACATGGGGATATGGGGATATTGGGATATGGGGGCATGGGGGCATGGGGACATGGTGACATGGGGATATGGGGATATGGGGATATGGGGATATGGGGATATGGGGATATGGGGACATGGGGACATGGGGACATGGGGATATGGGGACATGGGGATATGGGGATATGGGGATATGGGGAAATGGGGATATGGGGACATGAGGATATGGGGATATAGGGACATGGGAACATGGGGACATGGGGATATGGCATATGGGGATATGGGGATATGGGGACATGGGGATATGGGGATAAGGGGATATGGGGACATGGGGATATGGGGATATGGGGATATGGGGATATGGGGATATGGGGACACGGGGGTTTGGGGATATGGGGACATGGGGATATGGAGATATGGGGATATGCGGATATGGAGATATGGGGATATGGGGATATGGGAATATGGGGACATGGGGATATGTGGATATGGGGACATGGGGGATATGGAGATATGGGGATATGGGGATGTGGGGATATGGGGATATGGGGATATGGGGACATGGGGATATGGGGATATGGGGATATGGGGGCATGTGGATATGGTGATATGGGGATGTGTAGACATGGGGATATGGGGATATGGGGATATGGGGATATGGGGACATGGGGATATGGAGATATGGGGATATGCGGATATGGAGATATGGGGATATGGGGATCTGGGGATATGGGGATATGGGGATATGGGGACATGGGGATATATGGATTGGGGACATGGGGGATATGGAGATATGGGGATATGGGGATGTGGGGACATGGGGATATGGGGATATGGGGACATGGGTATATGGGGATATGGGGATATGGAGACATGGGGATATGGGGATATGGGGATATGGGGATACGGAGATATGGGGATATGAGGATATGGGGACATGGGGTATGCGGACATGGGGACATGGGGATATGGGGACATGGGGATATGGGAATATGGGGATATGGGGAAATGGGGATATGGGGACATGGGGACATGGGGATATAGGGACTTTGGAACATGGGGACATTGGGACATGGGGACATGGGGATATGGGGATATGGGGACATGGGGATATGGGGATATGGGGATATCGGGATATGGGGACATGGGGGATATGAGGACATGGGAATATGGGGACATGGGGATATGGGGATATGGGGATATGGGGACATGGTGATATGGGGATATGGGGATATGGGGATATGGGGATATGGGGATATGGGGATATGGGGACATGGGGACATGGGGACATGGGGACATGGGAATATTGGGATATGGGGATATGGGGACATGGGGATATGGGGACATGGAGACATGGAGATATGGGGATATGGGGATATGGGGATATGGGGATATGGGGATATGGGGACATGGGGACATGGGGACATGGGGATATGGGGAGATGAGGACATGGGGATATGGGGTTATGGGGATATGAGAATATGGGGACATGGGGATATGGGGATATGGGGATATGGGTACATGGGGACATGGGGACATGGGGATATGGGTATATGGGGATATGGGGATATGGGGACATGGGGATATGGGGACATGGGATATGGGAATATGGGGATATGGGGACATGGGGATATGGGGATATGGGGATATGGGGACATGGGGACATGGGAATATGCGGACATGGGGATATGGGAAGATGGGGATATGGGGAGATGGGGACATGGGGACATGGGGATATGGGGATATGGGGATATGGGGACATGGGGACATGGCGACATGAGGATATGCGGACATGTTGACATGGGGATATGGGGCATGGGGACATGGGGATATGGGGATATGGGGATATGGGGACATGGGAACATGGTGATATGGGGATATGGGGACATGGCGATATGGGGATATGGGGACATGGGGA
Source organism: Pristiophorus japonicus (assembly GCF_044704955.1). Taxonomy (NCBI): domain Eukaryota; kingdom Metazoa; phylum Chordata; class Chondrichthyes; family Pristiophoridae; genus Pristiophorus; species Pristiophorus japonicus. The sequence continues at coordinate 3,712,593 of NW_027254531.1, read as the reverse complement.
TATGGGGATATGGGGATATGGGGATATGGGGATATGGGGATATGTGGATATGGGGGATATGGGGATATGGGGATATGGGAATATGGGGATATGGGAACATGGGGATATGGGGATATGGGGATATGGGGATACGGGGACATGGGGATATGGGGATATGGGGATATGGGGATATGTGGATATGGGGATATGCGGACATGGGGATATGGGGATATGGGGATATGGCGATATGGGGATATGGGGACATGGGGATATGGGGATATGCGGATATGGGGACATGGCGACATGGGGATATGGGTATATGGGGACATGGAGATATGGGGATATGGGGATATGGGGATATGGGGACATGGGGATATGGGGATATGGGGATATGGGGACATGGGGAGATGGGGGATATGGGGAAATGGGGATATGGGAATATGGGAACATGGGGACATGCGGATATGGGGATATGGGGATATGGGGATATGGGGATATGGAGACATGGGGATATGGGGATATGGGGATATGGGGACATGGGGACATGGGGATATGTGGACATGGGGATATGGGCATATGGGGATATGGGGATATGGGGACATGGGGATATGGGGATATGGGGATATAGGGACATTGGGATGTGGGAATATGGTGATATGGGGACATGGGGATATGGGGATATGGGGATATGGGGACATGGGGACATGGGGATATGGGGATATGATGATATGGGGATATGGGGATATGGGGACATGGGGACAATGGGATATGGGGATATGGGGACATGGGGGTATGGGGATATGGGGATATGGGGATATGGGGATGTGGGGATATGGGGATATGGGGACATGGGGATATGGGGATATGGGGATATGGGGGTATGGGGATATGAAGACATGGGGACATGGGGATATGGGGATATGGGGCTTTGGGGGCATGGGGGATATGGGGGTATGGGGACATGGGGACATGGGGACATGGGGATATGGGGATATGGGGACATGGGGATATGGGGATATGAGGATATGGGGACATGGGGACATGGGGACATGGGGACATCGGGATATGGGGACATGGGGATATGGGGATATGGGGACATGGGGACATGGGGATATGGGGATATGTGGATATGGGGGCATGGGGATATGGGGATTTGTGGATGTGGGGACATGGGGACATGGGGATATGGGGTCATGGGGATATGGGGATATGGGGACATGGGGACATGGGGATATGTGGACATGGGGATATGGGCATATGGGGATATGGGGATATGGGGACATGGGGATATGGGGATATGGGGATATGGGGACATTGGGATGTGGGAATATGGTGATATGGGGACATGGGGATATGGGGATATGGGGATATGGGGACATGGGGACATGGGGATATGGGGATATGATGATATGGGGATATGGGGATATGGGGACATGGGGACAATGGGATATGGGGATATGGGGACATGGGGGTATGGGGATATGGGGATATGGGGATATGGGGATGTGGGGATATGGGGATATGGGGACATGTGGATATGGGGATATGGGGATATGGGGGTATGGGGATATGAAGACATGGGGACATGGGGATATGGGGATATGGGGATATGGGGGCATGGGGGATATGGGGGTATGGGGACATGGGGACATGGGGACATGGGGATATGGGGATATGGGGACATGGGGATATGGGGATATGAGGATATGGGGACATGGGGACATGGGGACATGGGGACATCGGGATATGGGGACATGGGGATATGGGGATATGGGGACATGGGGATATGGGGATATGGGGATATGTGGATATGGGGGCATGGGGATATGGGGATTTGTGGATGTGGGGACATGGGGACATGGGGATATGGGGTCATGGGGATATGGGGATATGGGGACATGGGGATATGGGGATATGGGGATATGGGGACATGGGGATATGGGGATATGGGGATATGGGGATATGGGGATATGGGGATATGGGGACATGGGGATATGGGGATATGGGGATATGGGGATATGGGGACATGGGGACATGGGGATATGTGGACATGGGGATATGGGCATATGGGGATATGGGGATATGGGGACATGGGGATATGGGGATATGGGGATATGGGGACATTGGGATGTGGGAATATGGTGATATGGGGACATGGGGATATGGGGATATGGGGATATGGGGACATGGGGACATGGGGATATGGGGATATGATGATATGGGGATATGGGGATATGGGGACATGGGGACAATGGGATATGGGGATATGGGGACATGGGGGTGTGGGGATATGGGGATATGGGGATATGGGGATGTGGGGATATGGGGATATGGGGACATGGGGATATGGGGATATGGGGATATGGGGGTATGGGGATATGAAGACATGGGGACATGGGGATATGGGGATATGGGGATATGGGGGCATGGGGGATATGGGGGTATGGTGACATGGGGACATGGGGACATGGGGATATGGGGATATGAGGATATGGGGACATGGGGACATGGGGACATGGGGACATCGGGATATGGGGACATGGGGATATGGGGATATGGGGACATGGGGATATGGGGATATGGGGATATGTGGATATGGGGGCATGGGGATATGGGGATTTGTGGATGTGGGGACATGGGGACATGGGGATATGGGGTCATGGGGATATGGGGATATGGGGACATGGGGATATGTGGACATGGGGATATGGGCATATGGGGATATGGGGATATGGGGACATGGGGATATGGGGATATGGGGATATGGGGACATTGGGATGTGGGAATATGGTGATATGGGGACATGGGGATATGGGGATATGGGGATATGGGGACATGGGGACATGGGGATATGGGGATATGATGATATGGGGATATGGGGATATGGGGACATGGGGACAATGGGATATGGGGATATGGGGACATGGGGGTATGGGGATATGGGGATATGGGGATATGGGGATGTGGGGATATGGGGATATGGGGACATGGGGATATGGGGATATGGGGATATGGGGGTATGGGGATATGAAGACATGGGGACATGGGGATATGGGGATATGGGGATATGGGGGCATGGGGGATATGGGGGTATGGGGATATGGGGACATGGGGATATGGGGATATGAGGATATGGGGACATGGGGACATGGGGACATGGGGACATCGGGATATGGGGACATGGGGATATGGGGATATGGGGACATGGGGATATGGGGATATGGGGATATGTGGATATGGTGGCATGGGGATATGGGGATTTGTGGATGTGGGGACATGGGGACATGGGGATATGGGGTCATGGGGATATGGGGATATGGGGATATGGGGATATGGAGATATGCGGAGATGGGGATATGCGGATATGGAGATATGGGGATATGGGGATATGGGTATATGGGGATATGGGGACATGGGCATATGTGGATATGGGGACATGGGGGATATGGAGATATGGGGATATGGGGATGTGGGGACATGGGGATATGGGGTTTTGGAGACATGGGGATATGGGGATATGGGGATATGGGGATATGGGGATATGGAGATATGGGGATATGGGGATATGGGGATATGGGGACATGTGGATATGGGGACATGGGGACATGGGGATATGGGGACATGGGGATATGCGGACATGGAAATATGGGGATATGGGGATATGGGGATATGGCGATATGGGGATATGGGGACATGGGGATATGGGGATATGCGGATATGTGGACATGGGGACATGGGGATATGGGGATATGGGGACATGGAGATATGGGGATATGGGGATATGGGGATATGGGGACATGGGGATATGGGGATATGGGGGATATGGAGTTATGGGGACATGGGGATATGGGGACATGGCGTTTTGGGGATATGGGGATATGGGGACATGGGGACATGGGGATATGTGGATATGGGGATATGGGGATACGGGATCATGGGGATATGGGGATATGGGGATATGTGGATATGGGGATATGCGGACATGGGGATATGGGGATATGGGGATATGGGGATATGGCAATATGTGGATATGGGGACATGGGGATATGGGGATATGCGGATATGGGGACATGGGGACATGGGGATATGGGGATATGGGGACATGGAGATATGGGGATATGGGGATATGGGGATATGGGGACATGGGGATATGGGGATATGGGGGATATGGGGATATGGGGACATGGGGACATGGGGGATATGGGGATATGGGGACATGGGGATATGGGGATATGGGGATATGGGGATATGGGGATATGGGGACATGGGGACATGGCGACATGAGGATATGCGGACATGTTGACATGGGGATATGGGGCATGGGGACATGGGGATATGGGGATATGGGGATATGGGGACATGGGAACATGGTGATATGGGGATATGGGGACATGGCGATATGGGGATATGGGGATATGGGGACATGGGGATATGGGGATATGGGGATATGGGGATATGGGGATATGGGGATATGGGGGATATGGGGATATGGGGATATGGGAACATGGGGATATGGGGATATGCGGATATGGGGATACGGGGACATGGGGATATGGGGATATGGGGATATTGGGATATGTGGATATGGGGATATGCGGACATGGGGATATGGGGATATGGGGATATGGCGATATGGGGATATGGGGACATGGGGATATGGGGATATGCGGATATGGGGACATGGCGATATGGGTATATGGGGACATGGAGATATGGGTATATGGGGATATGGGGATATGGGGACATGGGGATATGGGGATATGGGGGATATGGGGAATATGGGGATTTGGGGACATGGGGACATGGGGGATATGGGGAAATGGGGATATGGGGACATGGGGACATGGGGATATGGGGATATGATGATATGGGGATATGGGGACATGGGGACATGGGGATATGGGGATATGGGGACATGGGGGTATGGGGATATGGGGATATGGGGACTTGGGGATATGGGGATGTGGGGATATGGGGATATGGGGACATGGGGATATGGGGATATGGGGATATGGGGATATGGGGATATGGGGATATGGGGACATGGGGACATGGGGATATGGGGATATGATGATATGGGGATATGGGGATATGGGGATATGGGGACATGGGGATATGGGGATATGGGGATATGGGGATATGGGGATATGGGGGTATGGGGATATGGGGATATGGGGACTTGGGGATATGGGGATGTGGGGATATGGGGATATGGGGACATGGGGATATGGGGATATGGGGATATGGGGATATGGGGATATGAAGACATGGGGACATGGGGATATGGGGATATGGGGATATGGGGGCATGGGGGATATGGGGGTATGGGGACATGGGGACATGGGGACATGGGGACATCGGGATATGGGGACATGGGGATATGGGGATATGGGGACATGGGGATATGGGGATATGGGGATATGGGGATATGTGGATATGGGGGCATGGGGATATGGGGATTTGTGGATGTGGGGACATGGGGACATGGGGATATGGGGACATGAGGATATGGGGATATGGGGGATATGGGGATATGGGGACATGGGGACATGGGGGATATGGGGATATGGGGACATGGGGACATGGGGATATGGGGATATGGGGATATGGGGATATGGGGACATGGGGACATGGCGACATGAGGATATGCGGACATGTTGACATGGGGATATGGGGCATGGGGACATGGGGATATGGGGATATGGGGATATGGGGACATGGGAACATGGTGATATGGTGATATGGGGACATGGCGATATGGGGATATGGGGATATGGGGACATGGGGATATGGTGGATATGGGGATATGGGGATATGGGAATATGGGGATATGGGGATATGGGAACATGGGGATATGGGGATATGGGGATATGGGGATACGGGGACATGGGGATATGGGGATATGGGGATATTGGGATATGTGGATATGGGGATATGCGGACATGGGGATATGGGGATATGGGGATATGGCGATATGGGGATATGGGGATATGGGGATATGGGGATATGCGGATATGGGGACATGGCGATATGGGTAATGGGGACATGGAGATATGGGGATATGGGGATATGGGGATATGGGGACATGGGGATATGGGGATATGGGGGATATGGGGATATGGGGACATGGGGACATGGGGGATATGGGGAAATGGGGATATGGGGACATGGGGACATGGGGATATGGGGATATGATGATATGGGGATATGGGGACATGGGGACATGGGGATATGGGGATATGGGGACATGGGGGTATGGGGATATGGGGATATGGGGACTTGGGGATATGGGGATGTGGGGATATGGGGATATGGGGACATGGGGATATGGGGATATGGGGATATGGGGATATGGGGATATGGGGATATGGGGATATGGGGACATGGGGACATGGGGATATGGGGATATGATGATATGGGGATATGGGGATATGGGGATATGGGGACATGGGGATATGGGGATATGGGGATATGGGGACATGGGGATATGGGGACATGGGGATATGGGGATATGGGGATATTGGGACATGGGGACATGGGGACATGGGGACATCGGGATATGGGGACATGGGGATATGGGGATATGGGGACATGGGGATATGGGGATATGGGGATATGTGATATGGGGGCATGGGGATATGGGGATTTGTGGATGTGGGGACATGGGGACATGGGGATATGGGGTCATGGGGATATGGGGATATGGGGACATGGGGATATGGAGATATGCGGAGATGGGGATATGCGGATATGGAGATATGGGGATATGGGGATAGGGGGATATGGGGATATGGGGACATGGGGATATGTGGATATGGGGACATGGGGGATATGGAGATATGGGGATATGGGGATGTGGGGACATGGGGATATGGGGTTTTGGAGACATGGGGATATGGGGATATGGGGATATGGGGATATGGGGATATGGAGATATGGGGATATGGGGATATGGGGATATGGGGACATGGGGATATGGGGACATGGGGACATGGGGATATGGGGACATGGGGATATGCGGACATGGAAATATGGGGATATGGGGATATGGGGATATGGCGATATGGGGATATGGGGAAATGGGGATATGGGGATATGCGGATATGTGGACATGGGGACATGGGGATATGGGGATATGGGGACATGGAGATATGGGGATATGGGGATATGGGGATATGGGGACATGGGGATATGGGGATATGGGGGATATGGAGTTATGGGGACATGGGGATATGGGGACATGGCGTTTTGGGGATATGGGGATATGGGGACATGGGGACATGGGGATATGTGGATATGGGGATATGGGGATACGGGATCATGGGGATATGGGGATATGGGGATATGTGGATATGGGGATATGCGGACATGGGGATATGGGGATATGGGGATATGGGGATATGGCGCTATGGGGATATGGGGACATGGGGATATGGGGATATGCGGATATGGGGACATGGGGACATGGGGATATGGGGATATGGGGACATGGAGATATGGGGATATGGGGATATGGGGATATGGGGACATGGGGATATGGGGATATGGGGGATATGGTGATATGGGGACATGGGGACATGGGGATATGGGGATATGGGGATATGGGGATATGGGGACATGGGGACATGGCGACATGAGGATATGCGGACATGTTGACATGGGGATATGGGGCATGGGGACATGGGGATATGGGGATATGGGGATATGGGAACATGGTGATATGGGGATATGGGGACATGGCGATATGGGGATATGGGGATATGGGGACATGGGGATATGGGGATATGGGGATATGGGGATATGGGGGATATGGGGATATGGGGATAAGGGAATATGGGGATATGGGGATATGGGAACATGGGGATATGGGGATATGGGGATATGGGGATACGGGGACATGGGGATATGGGGATATGGAGATATGGGGATATGTGGATATGGGGATATGCGGACATGGGGATATGGGGATATGGGGATATGGCGATATGGGGATATGGGGACATGGGGATATGGGGATATGCGGATATGGGGACATGGCGACATGGGGATATGGGTATATGGGGACATGGAGATATGGGAATATGGGGATATGGGGACATGGGGATATGGGGATATGGGGGATATGGGGATATGGGGACATCGGGACATGGGGGATGTGGTGAAATGGGGATATGGGGATATGGGGACATGGGGACATGCGGATATGGGGATATGGGGATATGGGGATATGGGGATATGGGGATATGGGGACATGGGGATATGGGGATATGGGGACATGCGGATATGGGGATATGCGGATATGGGGATATGGGGATATGGGGATATGGGGACATGGGGATATGGGGATATGGGGATATGGGGACATGGGGACATGGGGGTATTGTTGACATGGGGATAGGGGGATATGGGGATATGGGGATATGGGGACATGGGGATATGTGGATATGGGGATATGTGGACATTGGGATATGGGAATATGGTAATATGGGGACATGGGGATATGGGGATATGCGGATATGGGGACATGGGGACATGGGGATATGGGGAGATGATGATATGGGGATATGGGGATATGGGGACATGGGGACATGGGGATATGGGGATATGGGGACATGGGGGTATGGGGATATGGGGACTTGGGGATATGGGGATGTGGGGATATGGGGATATGGGGACATGGGGATATGGGGATATGGGGATATGGGGATATGGGGATATGAAGACATGGGGACATGGGGATATGAGGATATGGGGATATGGGGGCATGGGGGATATGGGGGTATGGGGACATGGGGACATGGGGACATGGGGATATGGGGATATGGGGACATGGGGATATGGGGATATGGGGATATGGGGACATGGGGACATGGGGACATGGGGACATCGGGATATGGGGACATGGGGATATGGGGATATGGGGACATGGGGATATGGGGATATGGGGATATGTGGATATGGGGGCATGGGGATATGGGGATTTGTGGATGTGGGGACATGGGGACATGGGGATATGGGGTCATGGCGATATGGGGATAAGGGGACATGGGGATATCGAGATATGCGGAGATGGGGATATGCGGATATGGAGATATGGGGATATGGGGATATGGGGATATGGGGATATGGGGTCATGGGGATATGTGGATATGGGGACATGGGGGATATGGAGATATGGGGATATGGGGATGTGGGGACATGGGGATATGGGGTTTTGGAGACATGGGTATATGGGGATATGGGGATATGGGGATATGGGGATATGGATATATGGGGATATGGGGATATGGGGACATGGGGATATGGGGACATGGGGACATGGGGATATGGGGATATGGGGATATGGGGATATGGGGACATGGGGATATGGGGACATGGCGTTTTGGGGATATGGGGATATGGGGACATGGGGACATGGGGATATGTGGATATGGGGATATGGGGATACGGGATCATGGGGATATGGGGATATGGGGACATGTGGATATGGGGATATGCGGACATGGGGATACGGGGATATGGGGATATGGGGATATGGCGATATGGGGATATGTGGACATGGGGATATGGGGATATGCGGATATGGGGACATGGGGACATGGGGATATGGGGATATGGGGACATGGAGATATGGGGATATGGGGATATGGGGATATGGGGACATGGGCATATGGGGATATGGGGGATATGGGGATATGGGGACATGGGGATATGGGGGATATGGGGATATGGGGACATGGGGACATGGGAATATGGGGATATGGGGACATGGGGACATGGGGATATGGGGATATGGGGATATGGGGACATGGGGACATGGGGACATGGGGATATGGGGATATGGGTATATGGGTATATGGGGATATGGGGACATTGGGGATATGGGGATATGGGGATATGGGGACATGGGGACATGGGGATATGGGGATATGGAGACATGGGGATATGGGGATATGGGATATGGGGATATGGGGATATGGGGACATGGGGATATTGGGATATGGGGATATGGGGATATGGGGATATGGGGATATGGGGAAATGGGGATATGGGGATTTGAGGATGTGGGGACATGGGGATATGGGGATATGGGGTCACGGGGATATGGGGATATGGGGACATGGGGATATGGAGATATGCGGATATGGGGATATGCGGATATGGAGGTATGTGGATATGGGGATATGGGGATATGGGGATATGGGAACATGGGGATATGTGGATATGGGGACATGGGGGATATGGAGATATGGGGATATGGGGATGTGGGGACATGGGGATATGGGTATACGGAGACATGGGTATATGGGGTTATGGGGATATGGGGATATGGAGATATGGGGATATGGGTATATGGGAATATGGGGACATGGGGATATGGCGACATGGGGACATGGGGATATAGGGGACATGGGGATATGGGGATATGGGGACACGGGGGCACAGGGACATGGGGATATGGGGACATGGGGACATGGGGATATGGGGATATGGGGATATGGGGATATGGGGACATAGGGACATGGGGATATGGGGATATGGGGATATGGGGATATGGGGATATGGGGACATGGGGATATGGGGATATGGGGATATGGGGACATGGGGACGTGGGGATATGGGGATATGGGGACATGGGGATATGGGGATATGGGGATATGGGGACATGGGGATATGGGGATATGGGGATATGGGGATATGGGGACATTGGGATATGGGAATAAGGTGTAATGGGGATATGGGGATATGGGGACATGGGGATATGGGGATATGGGGATATGGGGACATGGGGACATGGGGACATGGGGATATGGGGACATGGGGATATGGGGATATGGGGATATGGGGACATGGGGATATTGGGATATGGGGATATGGGGACATGGTGATATGGGGATATGGGAATTTGAGGATGTGGGGACATGGGGATATGGGGATATGGGGATATGGGGGCATGGGGATATGGGGATTTGGGGATGTGGGGACATGGGGATATGGGGACATGGGGTCATGGGGATATGGGGATATGGGGACATGGGGATATGGAGATATGCGGATATGGGGATATGTGGATATGGAGGTATGTGGATATGGGGATATGGGGATATGGGGATATGGGAACATGGGGATATGTGGATATGGGGACATGGGGGATATGGAGATATGGGGATATGGGGATGTGGGGACATGGGGATATGGGGATATGGAGACATGGGTATATGGGGATATGGGGATATGGGGATATGGGGACATGGGGACATGGGGATATGGGGATATGGGGATATGGGGATATGGGGATATGGGGACATGGGGATATGGGGATATGCGGATATGGGGACATGGGGACATGGGGATATGGGGCTATGGGGACATGGGGATATGGGGATATGGGGATATGGGGACATGGGGATATGGGGATATGGGGATATGGGGACATTGGGATATGGGAATATGGTGATATGGGGATATGGGGATTGGGGACATGGGGATATGGGGATATGGGGATATGGGGACATGGGGACATGGGGACATGGGGATATGGGGACATGGGGATATGGGGATATGGGGACATGGGGACATGGGTACATGGGGACATGGGGACATGGGGATATGGGGATATGGGGATATGGGGACATGGGGATATTGGGATATGGGGATATGGGGATATGGGGACATGGGGATATGGGGGCATGGGGATATGGGGATTTGGGGATGTGGGGACATGGGGATATGGGGACATGGGGTCACGGGGATATGGGGATATGGGGACATGGGGATATGGAGATATGCGGATATGGGGATATGCGGATATGGAGGTATGTGGATATGGGGATATGGGGATATGGGAACATGGGGATATGTGGATATGGGGACATGGGGGATATGGAGATATGGGGATATGGGGATGTGGGGACATGGGGATATGGGGATATGGAGACATGGGTATATGGGGTTATGGGGATATGGGGATATGGAGATATGGGGATATGGGGATATGGGAATATGGGGACATGGGGATATGGCGACATGGGGACATGGGGATATAGGGGACATGGGGATATGGGGATATGGGGACACGGGGGCACAGGGACATGGGGATATGGGGACATGGGGACATGGGGATATGGGGATATGGGGACATGGGGACATGGGGATATGGGGATATGGGGATATGGGGATATGGGGATATGGGGACATGGGGATATGGGGATATGGGGATATGGGGACATGGGGACGTGGGGATATGGGGATATGGGGACATGGGGATATGGGGATATGGGGATATGGGGATATGGGGACATGGGGATATGGGGATATGGGGATATGGGGACATTGGGATATGGGAATAAGGTGATATGGGGATATGGGGATATGGGGACATGGGGATATGGGGATATGGGGATATGGGGACATGGGGACATGGGGATATGGGGATATGGGGACATGGGGATATGGGGATATGGGGATATGGGGACATGGGGATATTGGGATATGGGGATATGGGGATATGGGGACATGGGGATATGGGGATATGGGGATTTGAGGATGTGGGGACATGGGGATATGGGGATATGGGGATATGGGGGCATGGGGATATGGGGATTTGGGGATGTGGGGACATGGGGTCACGGGGATATGGGGATATGGGGACATGGGGATATGGAGATATGCGGATATGGGGATATGTGGATATGGAGGTATGTGGATATGGGGATATGGGGATATGGGGATATGGGAACATGGGGATATGTGGATATGGGGACATGGGGGATATGGAGATATGGGGATATGGGGATGTGGGGACATGGGGATATGGGGATATGGAGACATGGGTATATGGGGATATGGGGATATGGAGATATGGGGATATGGGGATATGGGAATATGGGGACATGGGGATATGGCGACATGGGGACATGGGGATATAGGGGACATGGGGATATGGGGATATGGGGACACGGGGGCACAGGGACACGGGGACACGGGGACACGGGGACATGGGGATATGGGGATATAGGGACATGGGGATATGGGGACATGGGGATATGGGGATATAGGGACATGGGAACATGGGGACATGGGGATATGGCGATATCGGGATATGGGGATATGGGGACATAGGGATATGGGGATATAGGGATATGGTGATATGGGGATATGGGGATATGGGGACACGGGGGCACAGGGACACGGGGACACGGGGACATGAGGATATGGGGGGATATGGGGACATGGGGACATGGGGATATGGGGATATGGGGATATGGGGACATGGGGACATGGGGACATGGGGACATGGGGACATGGGGATATGGGGATATGGGGACATGGGGACATGGGGACATGGGGATATGGGGATATGAGGATATGGGGATATGGGGACATGGGGACATGGGGAGATGGGGATATAGGTATATGGGGATATGGGGATATGGGATTATCGGGATATGGGGACATGGGGCATATGGGGACATGGGAACATGGGGATAATGGGATATGGGGATATGGGGACATGGGGACATGGGGATATGGGGATATGGGGATATGGGGATATGCGGATATGTGGATATGGGGACATGGGGATATGGGTATATGGCGATATGGGGATATGGGGACATGGGAATATGGGGACATGGGGATATGGGGACATGGGGACATGGGGACTTGGGTATATGGGGACATGGGGATATGGGCATATGCGTATATGGGGATTTGGGGACAAGGGGATATGGGGATATGGGGACATGGGGATATGGGGACATGGGGACATGGGGATTAAGGAATATGGGGACATGGGTATATGGGGACATGGGGATATGGGGATATGGGGATATGGGGATATCGGGATATGGGGACATGGGGGATATGGGGACATGGGAACAAGGGGATATGGGGATATGGGGATATGGGGACATGGGGACATGGGGATATGGGGACATGGGGATATGGGGATATGCGGATATAGGGACATGGGGATATGGGGATATGGGGATATGGGGACATGGGGATATGGGGTCATGGGGATATGGGGATATGGGGACATGGGGATATGGGGATATGGGGTTATGGGGATATGGGGATATGGGGATATGAAGACATGGGGATATGGGGATATGGGGATATGGGGGACATGGGGATATGGGGACATGGGGATATGGGGAAATGGGGATATGGGGATATGGGGATTTGGGGATATGGGGACATGGGGATATGGGGATATGGGGATATGGGTACATGGGGACATGGGGATATGGGAATATGGTGATATGGGGATATGGGGACATGGGGACATGGGGATTTGGGTATATAGGGACATGGGGATATGGGGATATGGGGATATGGGGACATGGGGACATGGGGATTTGGGTATATAGGGACATGGTTATATTGGGATATGGGGAGATGGGCATATGGGGATATGGGGACATGGGGACATGGGGACAAAGGGACATGGGGATTTGGTTATATGGGGCTATGGGGACATGGCGATATGGGGACATGGGGATATGGGGAAATGGGGATATGGGGATATGGGGATTTGGGGATATGGGGACATGGGGATATGGGGATATGGGGATATGGGTACATGGGGACATGGGGATATGGGAATATGGTGATATGGGGATATGGGGACATGGGGACATGGGGATATGGGGATATGGGGATATGGGGATATGGGGATATGGGGATATGGGGATATGGGGAATATGGGGATATGGGGATATGGGGACATGGGGATATGGGGATATGGGGATATGGGGATATGAGGATATGGGGATATGGGGACATGGGGACATGGGGAGATGGGGATATAGGGATATGGGGATATGGGGATATGGGATTATCGGGATATGGGGACATGGGGCATATGGGGACATGGGAACATGGGGATAATGGGATATGGGGATATGGGGACATGGGGACATGGGGATATGGGGATATGGGGATATGGGGACATCGGGATATGCGGACATGGGGATATGGGAATATGGGGATATGGGGATATGGGGACATGGGGACATGAGGATATGGGGATGTGGGGATATGGGGATATGGGGACATGGGGACATGGTGACATGGGGATATGGGGATATGGGGATATTGGGATATGGGGATATTGGGATATGGGGATATGGGGATATGGGGATATGGGAATATGGGGATATGGGGATATGGGAACATGGGGATATGGGGATATGGGGATATGGGGATACGGGGACATGGGGATATGGGGATATGGGGATATGTGGATATGGGGATATGCGGACATGGGGATATGGGGATATGGGGATATGGGTATATGGCGATATGGGGATATGGGGATATGGGGATATGGGGATATGCGGATATAGGGACATGGGGACATGGGGATATGGGGATATGGGGACATGGAGATATGGGGACATGGGGATCTGGGAATATGGTGATATGGGGATATGTGGATATGGGGACATGGGGATATGGGGATATGGGGACATGGGGACATGGGGATATGGGGATATGATGATATGGGGCTATGGGTATATGCGGACATGGGGACATGGGGATATGGGGATATGGGGACATGGGGATATGTGGATATGGGGATATGGGGACATGTGGATATGGGGATATGGGGATATGGGGACATGGGGATATGGGGATATGGGGTTACGGGGATATGGGGATATGGGGACATGGAGACATTGGGATCTGGGAATATGGGGATATGGGGATATGGGGACATGGGGATATTGGGATATGGGGATATGGGTATATGGGGACATGGGGATATGGGAATATGGTGATATGGGGATATGGGGACATGGGGACATGGGGATTTGGGTATATAGGGACATGGGTATATGGGGATATGGGGATATGGGGATATGGGGATACGGTGACATGGGGACATGGGGATACGGGGACATGGGGACATGGGGACATAGGGACATGGGGATTTGGTTATATGGGGATATGGGGACATGGCGATATGGGGATATTGGGATATGGGGACATGGGGATATGGGGATATGTGGATATGGGGATATGGGGATATGGGGATATGGGGGATATGGGGATATGGGGATATGGGAATATGGGAATATGGGGATATGGGGATATGGGGATATCGGGATATGGGGACATGGGGGATATGGGGACATGGGAACAAGGGGATATGGGTATATGGGGATATGTGGATATGGGGATATGCGGATATGTGGATATGGGGATATGGGGATATGGGTATATGGCGATATGGGGATATGGGGACATGGGAATAGGGGACATGGGGATATGGGGACATGGGGACATGGGGACTTGGGTATATGGGGACATGGGGACATGGGCATATGCGTATATGGGGATTTGGGGACAAGGGGATATGGGGATATGGGGACATGGGGATATGGGGACATGGGGACATGGGGATTTGGGAATATGGGGACATGGGTATATGGGGACATGGGGATATGGGGATATGGGGATATGGGGATATGGGGATATCGGGATATGGGGACATGGGGGATATGGGGACATGGGAACAAGGGGATATGGGGATATGGGGATATGGGGACATGGGGACATGGGGATATGGGGACATGGGGATATGGGGATATGCGGATATAGGGACATGGGGATATGGGGATATGGGGATATGGGGACATGGGGATATGGGGTCATGGGGATATGGGGATATGGGGACATGGGGATATGGGGATATGGGGTTATGGGGATATGGGGATAGGGGATATGAAGACATGGGGATATGGGGATATGGGGATATGGGGGACATGGGGATATGGGGACATGGGGATATGGGGAAATGGGGATATGGGGATATGGGGATTTGGGGATATGGGGACATGGGGATATGGGGATATGGGGATATGGGTACATGGGGACATGGGGATATGGGAATATGGTGATATGGGGATATGGGGACATGGGGACATGGGGATTTGGGTATATAGGGACATGGGGATATGGGGATATGGGGATATGGGGATATGGGGACATGGGGACAAAGGGACATGGGGATTTGGTTATATGGGGCTATGGGGACATGGCGATATGGGGATATGGGGACATGGGGATATGGGGATATGGGGATATGGGGATATGGGGATATGGGGATATGGGGATATGGGGAATATGGGGATATGGGGATATGGGGACATGGGGATATGGGGATATGGGGATATGGGGATACGGGGACAAGGGGATATGGCGATATGGGGATATGGGGATATGTGGATATGGGGATATGCGGACATGGGAATATGGGGATATGGGGATATGTGGATATGGGGACATGGGGATATGGGGATATGGGGATATGGGGACATGATGACATGGGGATATGGGGATATGATGATATGGGGATATGGGGATATGCGGACATGGGGACATGGGGATATGGGGATATGGGGACATGAGGATATGGGGATATGGGGATATGGGGACATGGCGATATGGGGATATGGGGATATGGGGATATGGGGACATGGGGATATGGGGATATGGGGTTATGGGGATATGGGGATATGGGTATATGTGGACATGGGGATATGGGAATATGGTGATATGGGGATATGGGGACATGGGGACATGGGGATTTGGGTATATAGGGACATGGGTATATGGGGATATGGGGATATGGGGATATGGGGATTTGGGGACATGGGGACATGGGGACATAGGGACATGGGGATTTGGTTATATGGGGATATGGGGATATGGGGATATGGGGACATGGGGACATGGGGATATGGGGACATGGGGACATGGGTATATGGGGATATGGGGACATGGGGATATGGGGATATGCGGATATAGGGACATGAGGACATGGGGATATGGGGATATGGGGACATGGAGATATGGGGACATGGGAATATGGGAATATGGTGATATGGGGATATGGGGACATGGGGACATGGGGATTTGGGTATATAGGGACATGGGTATATGGGGATATGGGGATATGGGGATATGGGGATTTGGGGACATGGGGACATGGGGACATAGGGACATGGGGATTTGGTTATATGGGGATATGGGGATATGGGGATATGGGGACATGGGGATATGGGGACATGGGGACATGGCGACATGGGGACATGGGGATATGAGGATATGGGGATATGGGGACATGGGGATATGGGGATATGGGGTTATGGGGATATGGGGATATGGGGATATGAATACATGGGGATATGGGGATATGGGGATATGGGGGACATGGGGATATGGGGACATGGGGATATGGGTATATGGGGACATGGGGATATGGGAATATGGTGATATGGGGATATGGGGACATGGGGACATGGGGATTTGGGTATATAGGGACATGGGTATATGGGGATATGGGGACATGGGAACAAGGGGATATGGGGATATGCGGATATAGGGAGATGGGGATATGGGGATATGGGGATATGGGGACATGGGGATATGGGGACATGGGGACATTGGGATATGGGGACATGGGGATATGGGGATATGGGGTTATGGGGATATGGGGATATGGGGATATGAAGACATGGGGATATGGGGATATGGGGATATGGGGGACATGGGGATATGGGGACATGGGGATATGGGGAAATGGGGATATGGGGATATGGGGATTTGGGGATATGGGGACATGGGGATATGGGGATATGGGGATATGGGGATATGGGTACATCTTGACATGGGGATATGGTAATATGGTGATATGGGGATATGGGGACATGGGGACATGGGGATTTGGGTATATAGGGACATGGGTATATGGGGATATGGGGATATGGGGATATGGGGATATGGGGACATGGGGACATGGGGACAAAGGGTATGGGGATTTGGTTATATGGGGCTATGGGGACATGGCGATATGGGGATATGGGGACATTGGGACATGGGGATATGGGGATATGGGGATATGGGGATATGGGGATATGGGGTATATGGGGATATGGGGATATGGGGAATATGGGGATATGGGGATATGGGGACATGGGGATATGGGGATATGGGGATATGGGGATACGGGGACAAAGGGGTATGGCGATATGGGGATATGGGGATATGTGGATATGGGGATATGCGGACATGGGAATATGGGGATATGGGGATATGGGTATATGGGGATATGGGGACATGGGGATATGGGGATATGCGGATATAGGGACATGAGGACATGGGGATATGGGGATATGGGGACATGGAGATATGGGGACATGGGGATATGGGAATATGGTGATATGGGGATATGTGGATATGGGGACATGGGGATATGGGGATATGGGGATATGGGGACATTATGACATGGGGATATGGGGATATGATGATATGGGGATATGGGGATATGCGGACATGGGGACATGGGGATATGGGGATATGGGGACATGAGGATATGGGGATATGGGGATATGGGGACATGGCGATATGGGGATATGGGGATATGGGGATATGGGGACATGGGGATATGGGGATATGGGGTTATGGGGATATGGGGATATGGGTATATGGGGACATGGGGATATGGGAATATGGTGATATGGGGATATGGGGACATGGGGACATGGGGATTTGGGTATATAGGGACATGGGTATATGGGGATATGGGGATATGGGGATATGGGGATTTGGGGACATGGGGACATGGGGACATAGGGACATGGGGATTTGGTTATATGGGGATATGGGGATATGGGGATATGGGGATATGGGGATATCGGGATATGGGGACATGGGGGATATGGGG
The DNA here is from genome assembly GCF_044704955.1 of Pristiophorus japonicus. Classification (NCBI taxonomy): domain Eukaryota; kingdom Metazoa; phylum Chordata; class Chondrichthyes; family Pristiophoridae; genus Pristiophorus; species Pristiophorus japonicus. The sequence continues at coordinate 3,692,876 of NW_027254531.1, read as the reverse complement.
ACATGGGAACAAGGGGATATGGGGATATGGGGATATGGGGACATGGGGACATGGGGATATGGGGACATGGGGATATGGGGATATGCGGATATAGGGACATGGGGATATGGGGATATGGGGATATGGGGACATGGGGATATGGGGTCATGGGGATATGGGGATATGGGGACATGGGGATATGGGGATATGGGGTTATGGGGATATGGGGATAGGGGATATGAAGACATGGGGATATGGGGATATGGGGATATGGGGGACATGGGGATATGGGGACATGGGGATATGGGGAAATGGGGATATGGGGATATGGGGATTTGGGGATATGGGGACATGGGGATATGGGGATATGGGGATATGGGTACATGGGGACATGGGGATATGGGAATATGGTGATATGGGGATATGGGGACATGGGGACATGGGGATTTGGGTATATAGGGACATGGGGATATGGGGATATGGGGATATGGGGATATGGGGACATGGGGACAAAGGGACATGGGGATTTGGTTATATGGGGCTATGGGGACATGGCGATATGGGGATATGGGGACATGGGGATATGGGGATATGGGGATATGGGGATATGGGGATATGGGGATATGGGGATATGGGGAATATGGGGATATGGGGATATGGGGACATGGGGATATGGGGATATGGGGATATGGGGATACGGGGACAAGGGGATATGGCGATATGGGGATATGGGGATATGTGGATATGGGGATATGCGGACATGGGAATATGGGGATATGGGGATATGTGGATATGGGGACATGGGGATATGGGGATATGGGGATATGGGGACATGATGACATGGGGATATGGGGATATGATGATATGGGGATATGGGGATATGCGGACATGGGGACATGGGGATATGGGGATATGGGGACATGAGGATATGGGGATATGGGGATATGGGGACATGGCGATATGGGGATATGGGGATATGGGGATATGGGGACATGGGGATATGGGGATATGGGGTTATGGGGATATGGGGATATGGGTATATGTGGACATGGGGATTTGGGAATATGGTGATATGGGGATATGGGGACATGGGGACATGGGGATTTGGGTATATAGGGACATGGGTATATGGGGATATGGGGATATGGGGATATGGGGATTTGGGGACATGGGGACATGGGGACATAGGGACATGGGGATTTGGTTATATGGGGATATGTGGATATGGGGATATGGGGACATGGGGACATGGGGATATGGGGACATGGGGACATGGGTATATGGGGATATGGGGACATGGGGATATGGGGATATGCGGATATAGGGACATGAGGACATGGGGATATGGGGATATGGGGACATGGAGATATGGGGACATGGGAATATGGGAATATGGTGATATGGGGATATGGGGACATGGGGACATGGGGATTTGGGTATATAGGGACATGGGTATATGGGGATATGGGGATATGGGGATATGGGGATTTGGGGACATGGGGACATGGGGACATAGGGACATGGGGATTTGGTTATATGGGGATATGGGGATATGGGGATATGGGGACATGGGGATATGGGGACATGGGGACATGGCGACATGGGGACATGGGGATATGAGGATATGGGGATATGGGGACATGGGGATATGGGGATATGGGGTTATGGGGATATGGGGATATGGGGATATGAATACATGGGGATATGGGGATATGGGGATATGGGGGACATGGGGATATGGGGACATGGGGATATGGGTATATGGGGACATGGGGATATGGGAATATGGTGATATGGGGATATGGGGACATGGGGACATGGGGATTTGGGTATATAGGGACATGGGTATATGGGGATATGGGGACATGGGAACAAGGGGATATGGGGATATGCGGATATAGGGAGATGGGGATATGGGGATATGGGGATATGGGGACATGGGGATATGGGGACATGGGGACATGGGGATATGGGGACATGGGGATATGGGGATATGGGGATTTGGGGATATGGGGACATGGGGATATGGGGATATGGGGATATGGGGATATGGGTACATCGGGACATGGGGATATGGTAATATGGTGATATGGGGATATGGGGACATGGGGACATGGGGATTTGGGTATATAGGGACATGGGTATATGGGGATATGGGGATATGGGGATATGGGGATATGGGGACATGGGGACATGGGGACAAAGGGTATGGGGATTTGGTTATATGGGGCTATGGGGACATGGCGATATGGGGATATGGGGACATTGGGACATGGGGATATGGGGATATGGGGATATGGGGATATGGGGATATGGGGTATATGGGGATATGGGGATATGGGGAATATGGGGATATGGGGATATGGGGACATGGGGATATGGGGATATGGGGATATGGGGATACGGGGACAAAGGGGTATGGCGATATGGGGATATGGGGATATGTGGATATGGGGATATGCGGACATGGGAATATGGGGATATGGGGATATGGGTATATGGGGATATGGGGACATGGGGATATGGGGATATGCGGATATAGGGACATGAGGACATGGGGATATGGGGATATGGGGACATGGAGATATGGGGACATGGGGATATGGGAATATGGTGATATGGGGATATGTGGATATGGGGACATGGGGATATGGGGATATGGGGATATGGGGACATTATGACATGGGGATATGGGGATATGATGATATGGGGATATGGGGATATGCGGACATGGGGACATGGGGATATGGGGATATGGGGACATGAGGATATGGGGATATGGGGATATGGGGACATGGCGATATGGGGATATGGGGATATGGGGATATGGGGACATGGGGATATGGGGATATGGGGTTATGGGGATATGGGGATATGGGTATATGGGGACATGGGGATATGGGAATATGGTGATATGGGGATATGGGGACATGGGGACATGGGGATTTGGGTATATAGGGACATGGGTATATGGGGATATGGGGATATGGGGATATGGGGATTTGGGGACATGGGGACATGGGGACATAGGGACATGGGGATTTGGTTATATGGGGATATGGGGATATGGGGATATGGGGACATGGGGACATGGGGATATGGGGACATGGGGACATGGCGACATGGGGACATGGGGATATGAGGATATGGGGATATGGGGACATGGGGATATGGGGATATGTGGTTATGGGGATATGGGGATATGGGTAATGAATACATGGGGATATGGGGATATGGGGATATGGGGGACATGGGGATATGGGGACATGGGGATATGGGTATATGTGGACATGGGGGTATGGGAATATGGTGATATGGGGATATGGGGACATGGGGACATGGGGATTTGGGTATATAGGGACATGGGTATATGGGGATATGGGGATATGGGGATATGGGGACATGGGGACATAGGGACATGGGGATTTGGTTATATGGGGCTATGGGGACATGGCGATATGGGGATATGGAGACATGGGGATATGGGGATATGCGGATATAGGGACATGGGGACATGGGGATATGGGGATATCGGGACATGGAGATATGGGGACATGGGGATCTGGGAATATGGTGATATGGGGATATGTGGATATGGGGACATGGGGATATGGGGATATGGGGATATGGGAATATGGGGATATGATGATATGGGGATATGGCTTTATGCGGACATGGGGACATGGGGATATGGGGATATGGGAACATGGGGATATGGGGATATGGGGATATGGGGACATGTGGATATGGGCATATGGGGATATGGGGATATGGGGACATGGGGATATGGGGATATGGGGTTCTGGGGATATGGGGATATGGGGACATGGAGATATGGGGACATGGGGATCTGGGGATATGGGGATATGGGGATATGGGGACATGGGGATATGGGGATATGGGGATATGGGTATATGGGGACATGGGGATATGGGAATATGGTGATATGGGGACATGGGGACATGGGGACATGGGGATTTGGGTATATAGGGACATGGGTATATGGGGATATGGGGATATGGGGATATGGGGATATGGGGACATGGGGACATAGGGACATGGGGATTTGGTTATATGGGGATATGGGGACATGGCGATATGGGGATATTGGGATATGGGGACATGGGGATATGGGGATATGGGGATATGGGGATATGGGGATATGGGGGATATGGGGATATGGGGATATTTGAATATGGGGATATGGGGATATGGGGACATGGGGATATGGGGATATGGGGATATGGGGATACGGGGACTTGGGGATATGGGGATATGGGTATATGGGGATATGTGGATATGGGGATATGCGGACATGTGGATATGGGGATATGGGGATATGGGTATATGGCGATATGGGGATATGGGGACATGGGAATATGGGGACATGGGGATATGGGGACATGGGGACATGGGGACTTGTGTATATTGGGACATGGGGATATGGGCATATGCGGATATGGGGATTTGGGGACATGGGGATATGGGGATATAGGGACATGGGGATATGGGGACATGGGAACAAGGGGATATGGGGATATGGGGATATGGGGACATGGGGACATGGGGATATGGGGACATGGGGATATGGGGATATGCGGATATAGGGACATGGGGATATGGGGATATGGGGATATGGGGACATGGGGATATGGGTACATGGGGATATGGGGATATGGGGACATGGGGATATGGGGATATGGGGTTATGGGGATATGGGGATATGGGGATATGAAGACATGGGGATATGGGGATATGGGGATATGGGGGACATGGGGATATGGGGACATGGGGATATGGGGAAATGGGGATATGGGGATATGGGGATTTGGGGATATGGGGACATGGGGATATGGGGATATGGGGATATGGGTATATGGGGACATGGGGATATCGGAATATGGTGATATGCGGATATGGGGACATGGGGACATGGGGATTTGGGTATATAGGGACATGGGGACATGGGGATATGGGGATATGGGGACATGGGGATATGGGGATATGGGGATATGGGGACATGTGGATATGGGCATAAGGGGATATGGGGATATGGGGACATGGGGATATGGGGATATGGGGTTCTGGGGATATGGGGATATGGGGACATGGAGATATGGGGACATGGGGATCTGGGGATATGGGGATATGGGGATATGGGGACATGGGGATATGGGGATATGGGGATATGGGTATATGGGGACATGGGGATATGGGAATATGGTGATATGGGGACATGGGGACATGGGGACATGGGGATTTGAGTATATAGGGACATGGGTATATGGGTATATGGGGATATGGGGATATGGGGATACGGGGACATGGGGACATGGGGACATCGGGACATGGGGATTTGGTTATATGGGGATATGGGGACATGGCGATATGGGGATATTGGGATATGGGGACATGGGGATATGGGGATATGGGGATATGGGGATATGGGGGATATGGGGATATGGGGATATGGGAATATGGGGATATGGGGATATGGGGACATGGGGATATGGGGATATGGGGATATGGGGATACGGGGACTTGGGGATATGGGGATATGGGTATATGGGGATATGTGGATATGGGTATATGCGGACATGTGGATATGGGGATATGGGGATATGAGTATATGGCGATATGGGGATATGGGGACATGGGAATATGGGGACATGGGGATATGGGGACATGGGGACATGGGGACTTGGGTATATGGGGACATGGGGATATGGGCATATGCGGATATGGGGATTTGGGGACATGGGGATATGGGGATATAGGGACATGGGGATATGGGGACATGGGAACAAGGGGATATGGGGATATGGGGATATGGGGACATGGGGACATGGGGATATGGGGACATGGGGATATGGGGATATGCGGATATAGGGACATGGGGATATGGGGATATGGGGATATGGGGACATGGGGATATGGGGACATGGGGATATGGGGATATGGGGACATGGGGATATGGGGATATGGGGTTATGGGGATATGGGGATATGGGGATATGAAGACATGGGAATATGGGGATATGGAGATATGGGGGACATGGGGATATGGGGACATGGGGATATGGGGAAATGGGGATATGGGGATATGGGAATTTGGGGATATGGGGACATGGGGATATGGGGATATGGGGATATGGGTATATGGGGACATGGGGATATGGGAATATGGTGATATGGGGATATGGGGACATGGGGACATGGGGATTTGGGTATATAGGGACATGGGTATATGGGGATATGGGGATATGGGGATATGGGGATATGGGGACATGGGGACATGGGGACAAAGGGATATGGGGATTTGGTTATATGGGGCTATGGGGACATGGCGATATGGGGATATGGGGATATGGGGACATGGGGATATGGGGATATGGGGATATGGGGATATGGGGAATGGGGATATGGGGGATATGGGGATATGGGGATATGGGGAATATGGGGATATGGGGATATGGGCACATGGGGATATGGGGATATGGGGATATGGGGATACGGGGACAAGGGGATATGGCGATACGGGGATATGGGGATATGTGGATATGGGGACAAGGGGATATGGCGATATGGGGATATGGGGATATGTGGATATGGGGATATGCGAACATGGGGATATGGGGATATGGGGATATGGGTATATGGGGATATGGGGACATGGGGATATGGGGATATGCGGATATAGGGACATGAGGACATGGGGATATGGGGATATGGGGACATGGAGATATGGGGACATGGGGATATGGGAATATGGTGATATGGGGATATGTGGATATGGGGACATGGGGACATGGGGATATGGGGATATGGGGACATGATGACATGGGGATATGGGGATATGATGATATGGGGATATGGGGATATGCGGACATGGGGACATGGGGATATGGGGATATGGGGACATGGGGATATGGGGATATGGGGATATGGGGACATGGCGATATGGGGATATGGGGAGATGGGGATATGGGGACATGGGGATGTGGGGATATGGGGTTATGGGGATATGGGGATATGGGGATATGAAGACATGGGGATATGGGGATATGGGGATATGGAGATATGGGGGACATGGGGATATGGGGACATGGGGATATGGGGACATGGGGATATGGTGATATGGGGATATGGGGACATGGGGATATGGGGATATGGGGATATGGGTATATGGGGACATGGGGATATGGGAATATGGTGATATCGGGATATGGGGACATGGGGACATGGGGATTTGGGTATATAGGGACATGGATATATGGGGATATGGGGATATGGGGATATGGGGATTTGGGGACATGGGGACATGGGGACATAGGGACATGGGGATTTGGTTATATGGGGATATGGGGATATGGGGATATGGGGACATGGGGACATGGGGATATGGGGACATGGGGACATGGCGACATGGGGACATGGGGATATGAGGATATGGGGATATGGGGACATGGGGATATGGGGATATGGGGTTATGGGGATATGGGGATATGGGAATATGAAGACATGGGGATATGGGGATATGGGGATATGGGGGACATGGGGATATGGGGATATGGGGATATGGGTATATGGGGACATGGGGATATGGGAATATGGTGATATGGGGATATGGGGACATGGGGACATGGGGATTTGGGTATATAGGGACATGGGTATATGGGTATATGGGGATATGGGGATATGAGGATTTGGGGACATGGGGACATGGGGACATAGGGACATGGGGATTTGGTTATATGGGGATATGGGGATATGGGGATATGGGGACATGGGGACATGGGGATATGGGGATATGGGGACATGGGGATATGGGGATATGGGGATATGGTGATATGGGGACATGGGGATATGGGGATATGGGGATATGGGGACATTGGGATATGGGAATATGGTGATATGGGGACATGGGGCTATGGGGATATGGGGATATGGGGACATGGGGACATGGGGATATGGGGATATGAGGAAATGGGGATATGGGGATATGGGGACATGGGGACATGGGGATATGGGGATATGGGGACATGGGGACATGGGGATATGGGAAAATGGTGATATGGGGATATGGGGACATGGGGACATGGGGATTTGGGTATATAGGGACATGGGTATATGGGGATATGGGGATATGGGGATGTGGGGATTTGGGTACATGGGGAAATGGGGACATAGGGACATGGGGATTTGGTTATATGGGGAATATGGGGATATGGGGATATGGGCACATGGGGATATGGGGATATGGGGATATGGGGATACGGGGACAAGGGGATATGGCGATATGGGGATATGGGGATATGTGGATATGGGGACAAGGGGATATGGCGATATGGGGATATGGGGATATGTGGATATGGGGATATGCGAACATGGGGATATGGGGATATGGGGATATGGGTATATGGGGATATGGGGACATGGGGATATGGGGATATGCGGATATAGGGACATGTGGACATGGGGATATGGGGATATGGGGACATGGAGATATGGGGACATGGGGATATGGGAATATGGTGATATGGGGATATGTGGATATGGGGACATGGGGACATGGGGATATGGGGATATGGGGACATGATGACAAGGGGATATGGGGATATGATGATATGGGGATATGGGGATATGCGGACATGGGGACATGGGGATATGGGGATATGGGGACATGGGGATATGGGGATATGGGGATATGGGGACATGGCGATATGGGGTTATGGGGATATGGGGATATGGGAATATGAAGACATGGGGATATGGGGATATGGGGATATGGGGGACATGGGGATATGGGGATATGGGGATATGGGTATATGGGGACATGGGGATATGGGAATATGGTGATATGGGGATATGGGGACATGGGGACATGGGGATTTGGGTATATAGGGACATGGGTATATGGGTATATGGGGATATGGGGATATGAGGATTTAGGGACATGGGGACATGGGGACATAGGGACATGGGGATTTGGTTATATGGGGATATGGGGATATGGGGATATGGGGACATGGGGACATGGGGATATGGGGATATGGGGACATGGGGATATGGGGATATGGGGATATGGTGATATGGGGACATGGGGATATGGGGATATGGGGATATGGGGACATTGGGATATGGGAATATGGTGATATGGGGACATGGGGCTATGGGGATATGGGGATATGGGGACATGGGGACATGGGGATATGGGGATATGAGGAAATGGGGATATGGGGATATGGGGACATGGGGACATGGGGATATGGGGATATGGGGACATGGGGACATGGGGATATGGGAAAATGGTGATATGGGGATATGGGGACATGGGGACATGGGGATTTGGGTATATAGGGACATGGGTATATGGGGATATGGGGATATGGGGATGTGGGGATTTGGGTACATGGGGAAATGGGGACATAGGGACATGGGGATTTGGTTATATGGGGAATATGGGGATATGGGGATATGGGCACATGGGGATATGGGGATATGGGGATATGGGGATACGGGGACAAGGGGATATGGCGATATGGGGATATGGGGATATGTGGATATGGGGACAAGGGGATATGGCGATATGGGGATATGGGGATATGTGGATATGGGGATATGCGAACATGGGGATATGGGGATATGGGGATATGGGGATATGGGGATATGGGGACATGGGGATATGGGGATATGCGGATATAGGGACATGAGGACATGGGGATATGGGGATATGGGGACATGGAGATATGGGGACATGGGGATATGGGAATATGGTGATATGGGGATATGTGGATATGGGGACATGGGGACATGGGGATATGGGGATATGGGGACATGATGACAAGGGGATATGGGGATATGATGATATGGGGATATGGGGATATGCGGACATGGGGACATGGGGATATGGGGATATGGGGACATGGGGATATGGGGATATGGGGATATGGGGACATGGCGATATGGGGATATGGGGAGATGGGGATATGGGGACATGGGGATGTGGGGATATGGGGTTATGGGGATATGGGGATATGGGGATATGAAGACATGGGGATATGGGGATATGGGGATATGGAGATATGGGGGACATGGGGATATGGGGACATGGGGATATGGGGACATGGGGATATGGTGATATGGGGATATGGGGACATGGGGATATGGGGATATGGGGATATGGGTATATGGGGACATGGGGATATGGGAATATGGTGATATCGGGATATGGGGACATGGGGACATGGGGATTTGGGTATATAGGGACATGGGTATATGGGGATATGGGGATATGGGGATATGGGGATTTGGGGACATGGGGACATGGGGACATAGGGACATGGGGATTTGGTTATATGGGGATATGGGGATATGGGGATATGGGGACATGGGGACATGGGGATATGGGGACATGGGGACATGGCGACATGGGGACATGGGGATATGAGGATATGGGGATATGGGGACATGGGGATATGGGGATATGGGGTTATGGGGATATGGGGATATGGGAATATGAAGACATGGGGATATGGGGATAAGGGGATATGGGGGACATGGGGATATGGGGATATGGGGATATGGTTATATGGGGACATGGGGATATGGGAATATGGTGATATGGGGATATGGGGACATGGGGACATGGGGATTTGGGTATATAGGGACATGGGTATATGGGTATATGGGGATATGGGGATATGAGGATTTGGGGACATGGGGACATGGGGACATAGGGACATGGGGATTTGGTTATATGGGGATATGGGGATATGGGGATATGGGGACATGGGGACATGGGGATATGGGGATATGGGGACATGGGGATATGGGGATATGGGGATATGGTGATATGGGGACATGGGGATATGGGGATATGGGGATATGGGGACATTGGGATATGGGAATATGGTGATATGGGGACATGGGGCTATGGGGATATGGGGATATGGGGACATGGGGACATGGGGATATGGGGATATGAGGAAATGGGGATATGGGGATATGGGGACATGGGGACATGGGGATATGGGGATATGGGGACATGGGGACATGGGGATATGGGAAAATGGTGATATGGGGATATGGGGACATGGGAACATGGGGATTTGGGTATATAGGGACATGGGTATATGGGGATATGGGGATATGGGGATGTGGGGATTTGGGTACATGGGGACATGGGGACATAGGGACATGGGGATTTGGTTATATGGGGATATGGGGATATGGGGATATGGGGACATGGGGACATGGGGATATGGGGATATGGGGACATGGGGATATGGGGATATGGGGATATGGTGATATGGGGACATGGGGAATTGCGGATATGGGGATATGGGGACATGGGGACATGGGGCTATGGGGATATGAGGATATGGGGATATGGGGATATGGGGACATGGGGACATGGGGATATGGGGATATGGGGACAAGGGGGTATGGGGATATGGGGATAGGGGGACTTGGGGATATGGGGATGTGGGTATATGGGGATATGGGGACATGGGGATATGGGGATATGGGGATATGGGGATATGGGGATATGGGGATATGAAGACATGGGGACATGGGGATATGGGGATATGGGGATATGGAGGCATGGGGGATATGGGGATATGGGGACATGGGGACATGGGGACATGGGGATATGGGGATATGGGGACATGGGGATATGGGGATATGGGGATATGGGGACATGGGGACATGGGGACATGGGGACATCGGGATATGGGGACATGGGGACATGGGGATATGGGCACATGGGGACATGGGGATATGGGGATATGGGGATATGTGGATATGGGGGCATGGGGATATGGGGATTTGGGGATGTGGGGACATGGGTACATGGGGATATGGGGTCATGGGGATATGGGGATATGGGGACATGGGGATATGGAGATATGCGGAGATGGGGATATGCGGATATGGAGAAATGAGGATATGGGGATATGGGGATATGGGGATATGGGGACATGGGGATATGTGGATATGGGGACATGGGGGATATGGAGATATGGGGATATGGGGATGTGGGGACATGGGGATATGGGGTTTTGGAGACATGGGGATATGGGGATATTGGGATATGGAGATATGGGGACATGGGGATATGGGGACATGGGGACATGAGGATATGGGGACATGGAGATATGCGGACATGGAAATATGGGGATATGGGGATATGGGGATATGGCGATATGGGGATATGGGGACATGGGGATATGGGGATATGAGGATATGTGGACATGGGGACATCGGGATATGGGGATATGGGGACATGGAGATATGGGGATATGGGGATATGGGGATATGGGGATATGCGGATATGGGGACATGGGGACATGTGGATATGGGGATATGGGGACGGAGATATGGGGATATGGGGATATGGGGATATGGGGACATGGGGATATGGGGATATGGGGGATATGGGGATATGGGGACATGGGGACATGGGGGATATGGGGATATGGGGACATGGGGTCATGGGGATATGGGTACATGGGGCAATGGGGATATGGGGATATGGGGATATGGGGACATGGGGACATGGGGATATGGGGATATGGGGATATGGGGATATGGGGATATGGGGATATGGGGACATGGAGATATGGGGATATGGGGATATGGGGATATGGGGATATGGGGATATGGGGACATGGGGACATGGGGATATGGGGATATGGGGACATGGAGACATGGGGATATGGGGATATGGGGATATGGGGATATGGGGATATGGGGATATGGGGACATGGGGATATGGGGACATGGGGATATGGGGATACGGGGATATGGGGACATTGGGATATGGGAATATGGTGAAATGGGGATATGGGGATATGGGGACATGGGGATATGGGGATATGGGGATATGGGGACATGGGGACATGGGGACATGGGGATATGGGGATATGGGGACATTGGGATATGGGAATATGGTGAAATGGGGATATGGGGATATGGGGACATGGGGATATGGGGATATGGGGATATGGGGACATGGGGACATGGGGACATGGGGATATGGGGACATGGGGATATGGGGATATGGGGATATGGGGACATGGGGACATGGGGACATGGGGATATGGGGACATGGGGATATGGGGATATGGGGATATGGGGACATGGGGATATTGGGATATGGGGACATGGGGATATGGGGACATGGGGATATGGGGATATGGGGATATGGGGATATGGGGATATGAAGACATGGGGATATGGGGATATGGGGATATGGGGTTATGGGGGCATGGGGATATGGGGACATGGGGACATGGGGATATGGGGATATGGGGACATGGGGATATGGGGATATGGGGATATGGGGACATGGGGACATGGGGGATATGGGGATATGGGGACATGGGGTCATGGGGAAATGGGGATATGGGGACATGGGGACATGGGGATATGGGGATATGGGGATATGGGGATATGGGGACATGGGGATATGGGGATATGGGAATATGGTGATATGGGGATATGGGGATATGGGGACATGGGGATATGGGGATATGGGGATATGGGGACATGGGGATATGGGGATATGGGGATATGGGGACATTGGGATATGGGAATATGGTGATATGGGGACATGGGGCTATGGGGATATGGGGATATGGGGACATGGGGACATGGGGATATGGGGATATGAGGAAATGGGGATATGGGGATATGGGGACATGGGGACATGGGGATATGGGGATATGGGGACATGGGGACATGGGGATATGGGAAAATGGTGATATGGGGATATGGGGACATGGGAACATGGGGATTTGGGTATATAGGGACATGGGTATATGGGGATATGGGGATATGGGGATGTGGGGATTTGGGTACATGGGGACATGGGGACATAGGGACATGGGGATTTGGTTATATGGGGATATGGGGATATGGGGATATGGGGACATGGGGACATGGGGATATGGGGATATGGGGACATGGGGATATGGGGATATGGGGATATGGTGATATGGGGACATGGGGAATTGCGGATATGGGGATATGGGGACATGGGGACATGGGGCTATGGGGATATGAGGATATGGGGATATGGGGATATGGGGACATGGGGACATGGGGATATGGGGATATGGGGACAAGGGGGTATGGGGATATGGGGATAGGGGGACTTGGGGATATGGGGATGTGGGTATATGGGGATATGGGGACATGGGGATATGGGGATATGGGGATATGGGGATATGGGGATATGGGGATATGAAGACATGGGGACATGGGGATATGGGGATATGGGGATATGGAGGCATGGGGGATATGGGGATATGGGGACATGGGGACATGGGGACATGGGGATATGGGGATATGGGGACATGGGGATATGGGGATATGGGGATATGGGGACATGGGGACATGGGGACATGGGGACATCGGGATATGGGGACATGGGGACATGGGGATATGGGCACATGGGGACATGGGGATATGGGGATATGGGGATATGTGGATATGGGGGCATGGGGATATGGGGATTTGGGGATGTGGGGACATGGGTACATGGGGATATGGGGTCATGGGGATATGGGGATATGGGGACATGGGGATATGGAGATATGCGGAGATGGGGATATGCGGATATGGAGAAATGAGGATATGGGGATATGGGGATATGGGGATATGGGGACATGGGGATATGTGGATATGGGGACATGGGGGATATGGAGATATGGGGATATGGGGATGTGGGGACATGGGGATATGGGGTTTTGGAGACATGGGGATATGGGGATATTGGGATATGGAGATATGGGGACATGGGGATATGGGGACATGGGGACATGAGGATATGGGGACATGGAGATATGCGGACATGGAAATATGGGGATATGGGGATATGGGGATATGGCGATATGGGGATATGGGGACATGGGGATATGGGGATATGAGGATATGTGGACATGGGGACATCGGGATATGGGGATATGGGGACATGGAGATATGGGGATATGGGGATATGGGGATATGGGGATATGCGGATATGGGGACATGGGGACATGTGGATATGGGGATATGGGGACGGAGATATGGGGATATGGGGATATGGGGATATGGGGACATGGGGATATGGGGATATGGGGGATATGGGGATATGGGGACATGGGGACATGGGGGATATGGGGATATGGGGACATGGGGTCATGGGGATATGGGTACATGGGGCAATGGGGATATGGGGATATGGGGATATGGGGACATGGGGACATGGGGATATGGGGATATGGGGATATGGGGATATGGGGATATGGGGATATGGGGACATGGAGATATGGGGATATGGGGATATGGGGATATGGGGATATGGGGATATGGGGACATGGGGACATGGGGATATGGGGATATGGGGACATGGAGACATGGGGATATGGGGATATGGGGATATGGGGATATGGGGATATGGGGATATGGGGACATGGGGATATGGGGACATGGGGATATGGGGATACGGGGATATGGGGACATTGGGATATGGGAATATGGTGAAATGGGGATATGGGGATATG
The DNA here is from genome assembly GCF_044704955.1 of Pristiophorus japonicus. NCBI lineage: Eukaryota > Metazoa > Chordata > Chondrichthyes > Pristiophoridae > Pristiophorus > Pristiophorus japonicus. Next base: position 3,677,347 of record NW_027254531.1, on the reverse strand, counting down.
GGGACATGGGGATATGGGGATATGGGGATATGGGGACATGGGGACATGGGGACATGGGGATATGGGGATATGGGGACATTGGGATATGGGAATATGGTGAAATGGGGATATGGGGATATGGGGACATGGGGATATGGGGATATGGGGATATGGGGACATGGGGACATGGGGACATGGGGATATGGGGACATGGGGATATGGGGATATGGGGATATGGGGACATGGGGACATGGGGACATGGGGATATGGGGACATGGGGATATGGGGATATGGGGATATGGGGACATGGGGATATTGGGATATGGGGACATGGGGATATGGGGACATGGGGATATGGGGATATGGGGATATGGGGATATGGGGATATGAAGACATGGGGATATGGGGATATGGGGATATGGGGTTATGGGGGCATGGGGATATGGGGACATGGGGACATGGGGATATGGGGATATGGGGACATGGGGATATGGGGATATGGGGATATGGGGACATGGGGACATGGGGGATATGGGGATATGGGGACATGGGGTCATGGGGAAATGGGGATATGGGGACATGGGGACATGGGGATATGGGGATATGGGGATATGGGGATATGGGGACATGGGGATATGGGGATATGGGAATATGGTGATATGGGGATATGGGGATATGGGGACATGGGGATATGGGGATATGGGGATATGGGGACATGGGAACATGGGGACATGGGGATATGGGGACATGGGGATATGGGGATATGGGGATATGGGGACATGGGGATATTGGGATAGGGGATATGGGGATATGGGGACATGGGGATATGGGGATATGGGGATATGGGGATATGGGGAAATGAAGACATGGGGATATGGGGATATGGGGATATGGGGATATGGGGGCATGGGGATATGGGGACATGGGGACATGGGGACATGTGGATATGGGGATATGGGGACATGGGGATATGGGGATATGGGGATATGGGGACATGGGGACATGGGGGATATGGGGATATGGGGACATGGGGTCATGGGGATATGGGGATATGTGGATATGGGGATATGGGGACATGGGAATATTCGGATATGGGGATATGGGGAAATGGGGATATGGGAATTTGAGGATGTGGGCACATGGGGATATGGGGATATGGGGATATGATGACATGGGGACATGGGGGATATGGGGATATGGGGACATGGGGTCGTGGGGATATGGGGATATGTGGATATGAGGATATGGGGATATGGGGATATGGGGACATGGGGACATGGGGATATGGGGATATGAGGATATGGGGATATGGGGATATGGGGACTTGGGGACATGGGGATATGGGGACATGGGGACATGGGGACATGGGGATATGGGGACATGGGGATATGGGGATATGGGGATATGGGGACATGGGGATATTGGGATATGGGGACATGGGGATATGGGGACATGGGGATATGGGGATATGGGGATATGGGGATATGAAGACATGAGGATATGGGGATATGGGGATATGGGGGCATGGGGATATGGGGACATGGGGACATGGGGATATGGGGATATGGGGACATGGGGATATGGGGATATGGGGATATGGGGACATGGGGACATGGGGGATATGGGGATATGGGGACATGGGGTCATGGGGAAATGGGGATATGCGGACATGGGGACATGGGGATATGGGGATATGGGGATATGGGGATATGGGGATATGGGGACATGGGGATATGGGGATATGGGGATATGGGGATATGGGGATATGGGGACATGGGGATATGGGGATATGGGGATATGGGGACATTGGGATATGGGAATATGGTGATATGGGGATATGGGGATATGGGGACATGGGGATATGGGGATATGGGGATATGGGGACATGGGAACATGGGGACATGGGGATATGGGGACATGGGGATATGGGGATATGGGGATATGGGGACATGGGGATATTGGGATAGGGGGATATGGGGATATGGGGACATGGGGATATGGGGATATGGGGATATGGGGATATGGGGATATGAAGACATGGGGATATGGGGATATGGGGAGATGGGGATATGGGGGCATGGGGATATGGGGACATGGGGACATGGGGACATGTGGATATGGGGATATGGGGACATGGGGATATGGGGATATGGGGATATGGGGACATGGGGACATGGGGGATATGGGGATATGGGGACATGGGGTCATGGGGATATGGGGATATGTGGATATGGGGATATGGGGACATGGGGATATTCGGATATGGGGATATGGGGAAATGGGGATATGGGGATTTGAGGATGTGGGGACATGGGGATATGGGGATATGGGTATATGGGGACATGGGGGATATGGGGATATGGGGACATGGGGTCGTGGGGATATGGGGATATGTGGATATGAGGATATGGGGATATGGGGATGTGGGGACATGGGGACATGGGGATATGGGGATATGAGGATATGGGGATATGGGGATATGGGGACTTGGGGACATGGGGATATGGGGATATGGGGACATGGGGATATGGGGATATGGGGATATGTGGATATGGGGGCATGGGGATATGGGGATTTGGGGATGTGGGGACATGGGTACATGGGGATATGGGGTCATGGGGATATGGGGATATGGGGACATGGGGATATGGAGATATGCGGAGATGGGGATATGCGGATATGGAGAAATGAGGATATGGGGATATGGGGATATGGGGATATGGGGACATGGGGATATGTGGATATGGGGACATGGGGGATATGGAGATATGGGGATATGGGGATGTGGGGACATGGGGATATGGGGTTTTGGAGACATGGGGATATGGGGATATTGGGATATGGAGATATGGGGACATGGGGATATGGGGACATGGGGACATGAGGATATGGGGACATGGAGATATGCGGACATGGAAATATGGGGATATGGGGATATGGGGATATGGCGATATGGGGATATGGGGACATGGGGATATGGGGATATGAGGATATGTGGACATGGGGACATGGGGATATGGGGATATGGGGACATGGAGATATGGGGATATGGGGATATGGGGATATGGGGATATGCGGATATGGGGACATGGGGACATGTGGATATGGGGATATGGGGACGGAGATATGGGGATATGGGGATATGGGGATATGGGGACATGGGGATATGGGGATATGGGGGATATGGGGATATGGGGACATGGGGACATGGGGGATATGGGGATATGGGGACATGGGGTCATGGGGATATGGGGATATGGGTACATGGGGACATGGGGATATGGGGATATGGGGATATGGGGACATGGGGACATGGGGATATGGGGATATGGGGATATGGGGATATGGGGATATGGGGATATGGGGACATGGAGATATGGGGATATGGGGATATGGGGATATGGGGATATGGGGATATGGGGACATGGGGACATGGGGATATGGGGATATGGGGACATGGAGACATGGGGATATGGGGATATGGGGATATGGGGATATGGGGATATGGGGATATGGGGACATGGGGATATGGGGATACGGGGATATGGGGACATTGGGATATGGGAATATGGTGAAATGGGGATATGGGGATATGGGGACATGGGGATATGGGGATATGGGGATATGGGGACATGGGGACATGGGGACATGGGGATATGGGGACATGGGGATATGGGGATATGGGGATATGGGGACATGGGGATATTGGGATATGGGGACATGGGGATATGGGGACATGGGGATATGGGGATATGGGGATATGGGGATATGGGGATATGAAGACATGGGGATATGGGGATATGGGGATATGGGGTTATGGGGGCATGGGGATATGGGGACATGGGGACATGGGGATATGTGGATATGGGGACATGGGGATATGGGGATATGCGGATATGGGGACATGGGGACATGGGGGATATGGGGATATGGGGACATGGGGTCATGGGGAAATGGGGATATGGGGACATGGGGACATGGGGATATGGGGATATGGGGATATGGGGATATGTGGATATGGGGACATGGGGATATGGGGATATGGGAATATGGTGATATGGGGATATGGGGATATGGGGACATGGGGATATGGGGATATGGGGATATGGGGACATGGGAACATGGGGACATGGGGATATGGGGACATGGGGATATGGGGATATGGGGATATGGGGACATGGGGATATTGGGATAGGGGGATATGGGGATATGGGGACATGGGGATATGGGGATATGGGGATATGGGGATATGGGGAAATGAAGACATGGGGATATGGGGATATGGGGATATGGGGATATGGGGGCATGGGGATATGGGGACATGGGGACATGGGGACATGTGGATATGGGGATATGGGGACATGGGGATATGGGGATATGGGGATATGGGGACATGGGGACATGGGGGATATGGGGATATGGGGACATGGGGTCATGGGGATATGGGGATATGTGGATATGGGGATATGGGGACATGGGAATATTCGGATATGGGGATATGGGGAAATGGGGATATGGGGATTTGAGGATGTGGGGACATGGGGATATGGGGATATGGGGATATGGGGACATGGGGACATGGGGGATATGGGGATATGGGGACATGGGGTCGTGGGGATATGGGGATATGTGGATATGAGGATATGGGGATATGGGGATATGGGGACATGGGGACATGGGGATATGGGGATATGAGGATATGGGGATATGGGGATATGGGGACTTGGGGACATGGGGATATGGGGACATGGGGACATGGGGACATGGGGATATGGGGACATGGGGATATGGGGATATGGGGATATGGGGACATGGGGATATTGGGATATGGGGACATGGGGATATGGGGACATGGGGATATGGGGATATGGGGATATGGGGATATGAAGACATGGGGATATGGGGATATGGGGATATGGGGGCATGGGGATATGGGGACATGGGGACATGGGGATATGGGGATATGGGGACATGGGGATATGGGGATATGGGGATATGGGGACATGGGGACATGGGGGATATGGGGATATGGGGACATGGGGTCATGGGGAAATGGGGATATGGGGACATGGGGACATGGGGATATGGGGATATGGGGATATGGGGATATGGGGACATGGGGATATGGGGATATGGGGATATGGGGATATGGGGATATGGGGACATGGGGATATGGGGATATGGGGATATGGGGACATTGGGATATGGGAATATGGTGATATGGGGATATGGGGATATGGGGACATGGGGATATGGGGATATGGGGATATGGGGACATGGGAACATGGGGACATGGGGATATGGGGACATGGGGATATGGGGATATGGGGATATGGGGATATGGGGATATGGGGATATGGGGATATGGGGATATGAAGACATGGGGATATGGGGATATGGGGATATGGGGACATTGGGATATGGGAATATGGTGATATGGGGATATGGGGATATGGGGACATGGGGATATGGGGATATGGGGATATGGGGACATGGGGACATGAGGACATGGGAATATGGGGATATGGGGATATGGGGACATGGGGATATTGGGATATGGGGACATGGGGATATGGGGACATGGGGATATGGGGATATGGGGATATGGGGATATGGGGATATGAAGACATGGGGATATGGGGATATGGGGATATGGGGATATGGGGGCATGGGGATATGGGGACATGGGGACATGGGGATATGGGGATATGGGGACATGGGGATATGGGGATATGGGGATATGGGGACATGGGGACATGGGGGATATGGGGATATGGGGACATGCGGTCATGGGGAAATGGGGATGTGGGGACATGGGGACGTGGGGATATGGGGATATGGGGATATGGGGATATGGGGATATGGGGACATGGGGACATGGGGATATGGGGATATGGGGATATGGGGATATGGGGATATGGGGACATGGGGATATGGGGATATGGGGACATGGGGACATGGAGGTATGGGGATATGGGGACATGGGGATATGGGGATATGTGGATATGGGGATATGGGGACATGGGGATATGGGGATATGGGGATATGGGGACATGGGGATATGGGGACATGGGGATATGGGGATATGGGGACATGGGGATATTGGGATAGGGGGATATGGGGATATGGGGACATGGGGATATGGGGATATGGGGATATGGGGATATGGGGATATGAAGACATGGGGATATGGGGAAATGGGGATATGGGGATTTGAGGATGTGGGGACATGGGGATATGGGGATATGGGGATATGGGGACATGGGGACATGGGGGATATGGGGATATGGGGACATGGGGTCATGGGGATATGGGGATATGTGGATATGAGGATATGGGGATATGGGGATATGGGGACATGGGGACATGGGGATATGGGGATATGAGGATATGGGGATATGGGGATATGGGGACATGGGGACATGGGGATATGGGGATATGGGGACATGGGGGTATGGGGATATGGGTATATGGGGACTTGGGGATATGGGGATGTAGGTATATGGGGATATGGGGACATGGGGATATGGGGATATGGGGATATGGGGATATGGGGATATGGGGATATGAAGACATGGGGACATGGGGATATGGGGATATGGGGATATGGGGGCATGGGGGATATGGGGACATGGGGACATGGGGACATGGGGATATGGGGATATGGGGACATGGGGATATGGGGATATGGGGATATGGGGACATGGGGACATGGGGACATGGGGACATCGGGATATGGGGACATGGGGACATGGGGATATGGGGACATGGGGACATGGGGATATGGTGATATGGGGATATGTGGATATGGGGGCATGGGGATATGGGGATTTGGGGATGTGGGGACATGGGTACATGGGGATATGGGGTCATGGGGATATGGGGATATGGGGACATGGGGATATGGAGATATGCGGAGATGGGGATATGCGGATATGGAGAAATGAGGATATGGGGACATGGGGGATATGGAGATATGGGGATATGGGGATGTGGGGACATGGGGATATGGGGTTTTGGAGACATGGGGATATGGGGATATGGGGATATGGGGATATGGAGATATGGGGATATGGGGATATGGGGACATGGGGATATGGGGACATGGGGATATGGGGACATGGAGATATGCGGACATGGAAATATGGGGATATGGGGATATGGGGATATGGCGATATGGGGATATGGGGACATGGGGATATGGGGATATGCGAATATGTGGACATGGGGACATGGGGATATGGGGATATGGGGACATGGAGATATGGGGATATGGGGATATGGGGACATGGGGATATGGGGATATGGGGGATATGGAGATATGGGGATATGGGGATATGGGGACATGGCGTTTTGGGGATATGGGGATATGGGGACATGGGGACATGGGGATATGGGGATATGGGGATACGGGGACATGGGGATATGGGGATATGGGGATATGGGGATATGTGGATATGGGGATATGCGGACATGGGGATATGGGGATATGGGGATATGGGGCTATGGCGATATGCGTGTATGGGGACATGGGGATATGGGGATATGCGGATATGGGCACATGGGGACATGAGGATATGGGGATATGGGGACATGGAGATATGGGGATATGGGGATATGGGGATATGGGGACATGGGGATATGGGGATATGGGGGATATGGGGATATGGGGACATGGGAACATGGGGGATATGGGGATATGGGGACATGGGGTCATGGGGATATGGGGCTATGGGGATATGGGGATATGGGGATATGGGGATATGGGGACATGGGGACATGGGGATATGGGGATATGGGGATATGGCGATATGGGGATATGGGGACATGAGGATATGGGGATATAGGGATATGGGGACATGGGGACATGGGGATATGGGGACATGGGGATATGGGGATATGGGGATATGGGGATATGGGGACATGGGGATATGGGGATATGGGGATATGGGGACATTGGGATATGGGAATATGGTGATATGGGGATATGGGGATATGGGGACATGGGGATATGGGGATATGGGGATATGGGGACATGGGGACATGGGGACATGGGGATATGGGGACATGGGGATATGGGGATATGGGGATATGGGGACATGGGGATATTGGGATATGGGGACATGGGGATATGGGGACATGGGGATATGGGGATATGGGGATATGAAGACATGGGGATATGGGGATATGGGGATATGGGGGCATGGGGATATGGGGACATGGGGACATGGGGATATGGGGATATGGGGACATGGGGATATGGGGATATGGGGATATGGGGACATGGGGACATGGGGGATATGGGGATATGGGGACATGGGGTCATGGGGATATGGGGATATGGGGATATGGGGATATGGGGACATTGGGATATGGGAATATGGTGATATGGGGATATGGGGATATGGGGACATGGGGATATGGGGATATGGGGATATGGGGACATGGGGACATGGGGACATGGGGATATGGGGACATGGGGATATGGGGATATGGGGATATGGGGACATGGGGATATTGGGATATGGGGATATGGGGATATGGGGACATGGGGATATGGGGATATGGGGATATGGGGATATGGGGATATGAAGACATGGGGATATGGGGATATGGGGATATGGGGATATGGGGGCATGGGGATATGGGGACATGGGGACATGGGGACATGGGGATATGGGGATATGGGGACATGGGGATATGGGGATATGGGGATATGGGGACATGGGGACATGGGGGATATGGGGATATGGGGACATGGGGTCATGGGGATATGGGGATATGTGGATATGGGGATATGGGGACATGGGGACATGGGGATATGGGGATATGGGGAAATGGGGTTATGGGGATTTGAGGATGTGGGGACATGGGGATATGGGGATATGGGGATATGGGGACATGGGGACATCGGGGATATGGGGATATGGGGACATGGGGTCATGGGGATATAGGGATATGTGGATATGAGGATATGGGGATATGGGGATATGGGGACATGGGGACATGGGGATATGGGGATATGAGGATATGGAGATATGGGGATATGGGGACATGGGGACATGGGGATATTGGGATATGGGGACATGGGGGTATGGGGATATGGGGATATGGGGACTTGGGGATATGGGGATGTGGGTATATGGGGATATGGGGACATGGGGATATGGGGATATGGGGATATGGGGATATGGGGATATGGGGATATGAAGACATGGGGACATGGGGATATGGGGATATGGGGATATGGGGGCATGGGGGATATGGGGATATGGGGACATGGGGACATGGGGACATGGGGATATGGAGATATGGGGATATGGGGATATGGGGACATGGGGATATGGGGACATGGGGACATGGGAATATGGGGACATGGAGATATGCGGACATGGAAATATGGGGATATGGGGATATGGCGATATGGGGATATGGGGACATGGGGATATGGGGATATGCGGATATGTGGACATGGGGACATGGGGATATGGGGATATGGGGACATGGAGATATGGGGATATGGGGATATGGGGATATGGGGGATATGGAGATATGGGGACATGGGGATATGGGGACATGGCGTTTTGGGGATATGGGGATATGGGGACATGGGGACATGGGGATATGGGGATATGGGGATACGGGGACATGGGGATATGGGGATATGGGGATATGGGGATATGTGGATATGGGGATATGCGGACATGGGATATGGGGATATGGGGATATGGGGCTATGGCGATATGCGGGTATGGGGACATGGGGATATGGGGATATGCGGATATGGGGACATGGGGACATGGGGATATGGGGATATGGGGACATGGAGATATGGGGATATGGGGATATGGGGATATGGGGACATGGGGATATGGGGATATGGGGGATATGGGGATATGGGGACATGGGGACATGGGGGATATGGGGATATGGGGACATGGGGTCATGGGGATATGGGAATATGGGGACATGGGGACATGGGGATATGGGGATATGGGGATATGGGGATATGGGGACATGGGGACATGGGGATATGGGGATATGGGGATATGGGGATATGGGGATATGGGGACATGGGGACATGGGGATATGGGTATATGGGGACATGGGGACATGGAGATATGGGGATATGGGGACATGGGGACATGGGGATATGGGGATATGGGGACATGGGGACATGGGGATATGGGGATATGGGGATGTGGGGACATTGGGATATGGGAATATGGTGATATGGGGATATGGGGATATGGGGACATGGGGATATGGGGATATGGGGATATGGGGACATGGGGACATGGGGACATGGGGATATGGGGACATGGGGATATGGGGATATGGGGATATGGGAACATGGGGATATTGGGATATGGGGATATGGGGATATGGGGACATGGGGATATGGGGATATGGGGATATGGGGATATGGGGATATGAAGACATGGGGATATGGGGATATGGGGATATGGGGGCATGGGGATATGGGGACATGGGGACATGGGGACATGGGGATATGGGGATATGGGGACATGGGGATATGGGGATATGGGGATATGGGGACATGGGGACATGGGGGATATGGGGATATGGGGACATGGGGTCATGGGGATATGGGGACATGGGGACATGGGGATATGGGGATATGGGGATATGGGGATATGGGTATATGGGGACATGGGGACATGGGGATATGGGGATATGGGGATATGGGGACATTGGGATATGGGAATATGGTGATGTGGGGACATGGGGATATGGGGATATGGGGATATGGGGACATGGGGACATGGGGATATGGGGATATGAGGATATGGGGATATGGGGATATGGGGACATGGGGACATGGGGATATGGGGATATGGGGACATGGGGACATGGGGATATGGGAATATGGTGATATGGGGATATGGGGACATGGGGACATGGGGATTTGGGTATATAGGGACATGGGTATATGGGGATATGGGGATATGGGGATATGGGGATTTGAGTACATGGGGACATGGGGACATGGGGACATAGGGACATGGGGATTTGGTTATATGGGGATATGGGGATATGGGGATATGGGGACATGGGGACCTGGGGATATGGGGATATGGGGACATGGGGATATGGGGATATGGGGATATGGTGATATGGGGACATGGGGATATGGGGATATGGGAATATGGGGACATTGGGATATGGGAATATGGTGATATGGGGACATGGGGATATGGGGATATGGGGATATGGGGACATGGGGACATGGGGCTATGGGGATATGAGGATATGGGGATATGGGGATATGGGGACATGGGGACATGGGGATATGGGGATATGGGGACATGGGGGTATGGGGATATGGGGATATGGGGACTTGGGGATATGGGGATGTGTGTATATGGGGATATGGGGACATGGGGGTATGGGGATATGGGGATATGGGGATATGGGGATATGGGGATATGAAGACATGGGGACATGGGGATATGGGGATATGGGGATATGGTGGCATGGGGGATATGAGGATATGGGGATATGGGGACATGGGGACATGGGGATATGGGGATATGGGGACATGGGGATATGGGGATATGGGGATATGGGGACATGGGGACATGGGGACATGGGGACATCGGGATATGGGGACATGGGGACATGGGGATATGGGCACATGGGGACATGGGGATATGGCGATATGGGGATATGTGGATATGGGGGCATGGGGATATGGGGATTTGGGGATGTGGGGACATGGGTACATGGGGATATGGGGTCATGGGGATATGGGGATATGGGGACATGGGGATATGGAGATATGCGGAGATGGGGATATGCGGATATGGATAAATGAGGATATGGGGATATGGGGATATGGGGATATGGGGACATGGGGATATGTGGATATGGGGACATGGGGGATATGTCGATATGAGGATATGGGGATGTGGGGACATGGGGATATGGGGTTTTGGAGACATGGGGATATGGGTATATGGGGATATGGGGATATGGAGATATGGGGATATGGGGATATGGGGACATGGGGATATGGGGACATGGGGACATGGGGATATGGGGACATGGAGATATGCGCACATGGAAATATGGGGATATGGGGATATGAGGATATGGCGATATGGGGATATGGGGACATGGGGATATGGGGATATGCGGATATGTGGACATGGGGACATGGGGATATGGGGATATGGGGACATGGAGATATGGGGATATGGGGATATGGGGATATGGGGACATGGGGATATGGGGATACGTGGGATATGGAGATATGGGGACATGGGGATATGGGGACATGGCGTTTTGGGGATATGGGGATATGGGGACATGGGGACATGGGGATATTGGGATATGGGGATACGGGGACATGGGGATATGGGGATATGGGGATATGGGGATATGTGGATATGGGGATATGCGGACATGGGGATATGGGGATATGGGGATATGGGGATATGGCGATATGCGGATATGGGGACATGGGGATATGGGGATATGCGGATATGGGGACATGGGGACATGTGGATATGGGGATATGGGGACATGGAGATATGGGGATATGGGGATATGGGGATATGGGGACATGGGGATATGGGGATATGGGGGATATGGGGATATGGGGACATGGGGACATGGGGGATATGGGGATATGGGGACATGGGGTCATGGGGATATGGGGATATGGGGACATGGGGACATGGGGATATGGGGATATGGGGATATGGGTATATGGGGACATGGGGATATGGGGATATGGGGATATGGGGACATTGGGATATGGGAATATGGTGATATGGGGATATGGGGATATGGGGACATGGGGATATGGGGATATGGGGATATGGGGACATGGGGACATGGGGACATGGGGATATGGGGACATGGGGATATGGGGATATGGGGACATGGGGATATTGGGATATGGGGATATGGGGATATGGGGACATGGGGATATGGGGATATGGGGATATGGGGATATGGGGATATGAAGACATGGGGATATGGGGATATGGGGATATGGGGATATGGGGGCATGGGGATATGGGGACATGGGGACATGGGAATATGGGGATATGGGGAAATGGGGATATGGGGAAATGGGGATATGGGGACATGGGGATATGGGAATATGGTGATATGGGGATATGGGGATATGGGGATATGGGGATATGGGGATATGGGGACATGGGGACATGGGGACATGGGGATATGGGGACATGGGGATATGGGGATATGGGGATATGGGGACATGGGGATATTGGGATAGGGGGATATGGGGATATGGGGACATGGGGACATGGGGATATGGGGATATGGGGATATGAAGACATGGGGATATGGGGATATGGGGGCATGGGGATATGGGGACATGGGAAGATGGGGGCATGGGGATATGGGGATATGGGGACATGGGGATATGGGGATATGGGGATATGGGGACATGGGGACATGGGGGATATGGGGATATGGGGACATGGGGTCATGGGGATATGGGGATATGTGGATATGGGGATATGGGGACATGGGGATATTCGGATGTGGGGATATGGGGAAATGGGGATATGGGGATTTGAGGATGTGGGGACATGGGGATATGGGGATATGGGGATATGGGGACATGGGGACATGGGGGATATGGGGATATGGGGACATGGGGTCATGGGGATATGGGGATATGTGGATATGAGGATATGGGGATATGGGGACATGGGGACATGGGGATATGGGGATATGAGGATATGGGGATATGGGGATATGGGGACATGGGGACATGGGGATATGGGGATATGGGGACATGGGGGTATGGGGATATGGGGATATGGGGACTTGGGGATATGGGGATGTGGGTTTATGGGGATATGGGGACATGGGGATATGGGGATATGGGGATATGGGGATATGGGGATATGAAGACATGGGGACATGGGGATATGGGGATATGGGGATATGGGGGCATGAGGGATATGGGGATATGGGGACATGGGGACATGGAACATGGGGATATGGGGATATGGGGACATGGGGATATGGGGATATGGGGATATGGGGACATGGGGACATGGGGACATGGGGACATCGGGATATGGGGACATGGGGACATGGGGATATGGGGACATGGGGACATGGGGATATGGGGATATGGGGATATGTGGATATGGGGGCATGGGGATATGGGGATTTGGGGATGTGGGGACATGGGTACATGGGGATATGGGGTCATGGGTATATGGGGATATGGGGACATGGGGATATGGAGATATGCGGAGATGGGGATATGCGGATATGGAGAAATGAGGATATGGGGACATGGGGGATATGGAGATATGGGGATATGGGGATGTGGGGACATGGGGATATGGGGTTTTGGAGACATGGGGATATGGGGATATGGGGATATGGAGATGTGGGGATATGGGGATATGGGGACATGGGGATATGGGGACATGGGGACATGGGGATATGGGGACATGGAGATATGCGGACATGGAAATATGGGGATATGGGGATATGGGGATATGGCGATATGGGGATATGGGCACATGGGGATATGGGGATATGCGGATATGTGGACATGGGGACATGGGGATATGGGGATATGGGGACATGGAGATATGGGGATATGGGGATATGGGGATATGGGGACATGGGGATATGGGGATATCGGGGATATGTGGATATGGGGACATGGGGACATCGGGATATGGGGACATGGGGACATGGGGATATGGGCACATGGGGACATGGGGATATGGCGATATGGGGATATGTGGATATGGGGGCATGGGGATATGGGGATTTGGGGATGTGGGGACATGGGTACATGGGGATATGGGGTCATGGGGATATGGGGATATGGGGACATGGGGATATGGAGATATGCGGAGATGGGGATATGCGGATATGGAGAAATGAGGATATGGGGATATGGGGATATGGGGATATGGGGACATGGGGATATGTGGATATGGGGACATGGGGGATATGTAGATATGGGGATATGGGGATGTGGGGACATGGGGATATGGGGTTTTGGAGACATGGGGATATGGGTATATGGGGATATGGGGATATGGAGATATGGGGATATGGGGATATGGGGACATGGGGATATGGGGACATGGGGACATGGGGATATGGGGACATGGAGATATGCGCACATGGAAATATGGGGATATGGGGTTATGGGGATATGGCGATATGGGGATATGGGGACATGGGGATATGGGGATATGCGGATATGTGGACATGGGGACATGGGGATATGGGGATATGGGGACATGGAGATATGGGGATATGGGGATATGGGGATATGGGGACATGGGGATATGGGGATATGGGGGATATGGAGATATGGGGACATGGGGATATGGGGACATGGCGTTTTGGGGATATGGGGATATGGGGACATGGGGACATGGGGATATTGGGATATGGGTATACGGGGACATGGGGATATGGGGATATGGGGATATGGGGATATGTGGATATGGGGATATGCGGACATGGGGATATGGGGATATGGGGATATGGGGATATGGCGATATGCGGATATGGGGACATGGGGATATGGGGATATGCGGATATGGGGACATGGGGACATGTGGATATGGGGATATGGGGACATGGAGATATGGGGATATGGGGATATGGGGATATGGGGACATGGGGATATGGGGATATGGGGGATATGGGGATATGGGGACATGGGGACATGGGGGATATGGGGATATGGGGACATGGGGTCATGGGGATATGGGGATATGGGGACATGGGGACATGGGGATATGGGGATATGGGGATATGGGGATATGGGGACATGGGGACATGGGGATATGGGGATATGGGGATATGGGGATATGGGGACATGGGGATATGGGGATATGGGGATCTGGGAACATGGGGACATGGAGATATGGGGATATGGGGACATGGGGATATGGGGATATGGGGATATGGGGATATGGGGACATGGGGATATGGGGATATGGGGATATGGGGACATTGGGATATGGGAATATGGTGATATGGGGATATGGGGATATGGGGACATGGGGATATGGGGATATGGGGATATGGGGACATGGGGACATGGGGACATGGGGATATGGGGACATGGGGATATGGGGATATGGGGATATGGGGACATGGGGATATTGGGATATGGGGACATGGGGATATGGGGACATGGGGATATGGGGATATGGGGATATGGGGATATGGGGATATGAAGACATGGGGATATGGGGATATGGGGATATGGGGGCATGGGGATATGGGGACATGGGGACATGGGGATATGGGGATATGGGGAAATGGGGATATGGGGATATGGGGATATGGGGACATGGGGACATGGGGGATATGGGGATATGGGGACATGGGGTCATGGGGAAATGGGGATATGGGGACATGGTGACATGGCGATATGGGGATATGTGGATATGGGGATATGGGGATATGGGGACATGGGGATTTGAGGATGTGGGGACATGGGGATATGGGGATATGGGGATATGGGGACATGGGGACATGGGGGATATGGGGATATGGGGACATGGGGTCATGGGGATATGGGGATATGTGGATATGAGGATATGGGGATATGGGGATATGGGGACATGGGGACATGGGGATATGGGGATATGAGGATATGGGGATATGGGGATGTGGGGACATGGGGACATGGGGATATGGGGATATGGGGACATGGGGGTATGGGGATATGGGGATATGGGGACTTGGGGATATGGGGATGTGGGTTTATGGGGATATGGGGACATGGGGATATGGGGATATGGGGATATGGGGATATGGGGATATGAAGACATGGGGACATGGGGATATGGGGATATGGGGATATGGGGGCATGAGGGATATGGGGATATGGGGACATGGGGACATGGGGACATGGGGATATGGGGATATGGGGACATGGGGATATGGGGATATGGGGATATGGGGACATGGGGACATGGGGTATATGGGGATATGGGGACATGGGGTCATGGGGATATGGGGATATGTGGATATGGGGATATGGGGACATGGGGATATTCGGATGTGGGGATATGGGGAAATGGGGATATGGGGATTTGAGGATGTGGGGACATGGGGATATGGGGATATGGGGATATGGGGACATGGGGACATGGGGGATATGGGGATATGGGGACATGGGGTCATGGGGATATGGGGATATGTGGATATGAGGATATGGGGATATGGGGACTTGGGGATATGGGGATGTGGGTTTATGGGGATATGGGGACATGGGGATATGGGGATATGGGGATATGGGGATATGGGGATATGGGGATATGAAGACATGGGGACATGGGGATATGGGGATATGGGGATATGGGGGCATGAGGGATATGGGGATATGGGGACATGGGGACATGGGGACATGGGGATATGGGGATATGGGGACATGCGGATATGGGGATATGGGGATATGGGGACATGGGGACATGGGGACATGGGGACATCGGGATATGGGGACATGGGGACATGGGGATATGGGGACATGGGGACATGGGGATATGGGGATATGGGGATATGTGGATATGGGGGCATGGGGATATGGGGATTTGGGGATGTGGGGACATGGGTACATGGGGATATGGGGTCATGGGGATATGGGGATATGGGGACATGGGGATATGGAGATATGCGGAGATGGGGATATGCGGATATGGAGAAATGAGGATATGGGGACATGGGGGATATGGAGATATGGGGATATGGGGATGTGGGGACATGGGGATATGGGGTTTTGGAGACATGCGGATATGGGGATATGGGGATATGGAGATGTGGGGATATGGGGATATGGGGACATGGGGATATGGGGACATGGGGACATGGGGATATGGGGACATGGAGATATGCGGACATGGAAATATGGGGATATGGGGATATGGGGATATGGCGATATGGGGATATGGGGACATGGGGATATGGGGATATGCGGATATGTGGACATGGGGACATGGGGATATGGGGATATGGGGACATGGAGATATGGGGATATGGGGATATGGGGATATGGGGACATGGGGATATGGGGATATCGGGGATATGGAGATATGGGGACATGGGGATATGGGGACATGGCGTTTTGGGGATATGGGGATATGGGGACATGGGGACATGGGGATATGGGGATATGGGGATACGGGGACATGGGGATATGGGGATATGGGGATATGGGTATATGTGGATATGGGGATATGCGGACATGGGGATATGGGGATATGGGGATATGGGGCTATGGCGATATGCGGGTATGGGGACATGGGGATATGGGGATATGCGGATATGGGGACATGGGGACATGGGGATATGGGGATATGGGGACATGGAGATATGGGGATATGGGGATATGGGGATATGGAGACATGGGGATATGGGGATATGGGGGATATGGGGATATGGGGACATGGGGACATGGGGGATATGGGGACATGGGGTCATGGGGATATGGGGATATGGGGACATGGGGACATGGGGATATGGGGATATGGGGATATGGGGACATGGGGACATGGGGATATGGAGATATGGGGATATGGGGATATGGGGATATGGGGACATGGGGATATGGGGATATGGGGATATGGGGACATGGGGACATGGGGATATGGGGACATGGGGATATGGGGATATGGGGATATGCGGATATGGGGATATGGGGACATGGGGATATGGGGATATGGGGACATGGGGACATGGAGGTATGGGGATATGGGGACATGGGGATATGGGGATATGGGGATATGGGGATATGGGGATATGGGGACATGGGGATATGGGGATATGGGGATATGGGGACATTGGGATATGGGAATATGGTGATATGGGGATATGGGGATATGGGGACATGGGGATATGGGGATATGGGGATATGGGGACATGGGGACATGGGGACATGGGGATATGGGGACATGGGGATATGGGGATATGAGGATATGGGGACATGGGGATATTGGGATATGGGGACATGGGGATATGGGGACATGGGGATATGGGGATATGGGGATATGGGGATATGGGGATATGAAGACATGGGGATATGGGGATATGGGGATATGGGGATATGGGGGCATGGGGATATGGGGACATGGGGACATGGGGATATGGGGATATGGGGACATGGGGATATGGGGATATGGGGATATGGGGACATGGGGACATGGGGGATATGGGGATATGGGGACATGGGGTCATGGGGATATGGGGATATGGGGACATGGGGATATGGGGATATGGGGATATGGGGATATGGGGATATGGGGATATGGGGACATGGGGATATGGGGATATGGGGATATGGGGATATGGGGATATGGGGACATGGGGATATGGGGATATGGGGATATGGGGACATTGGGATATGGGAATATGGTGATATGGGGATATGGGGATATGGGGACATGGGGATATGGGGATATGGGGATATGGGGACATGGGGACATGGGGACATGGGGATATGGGGACATGGGGATATGGGGATATGGGGATATGGAGAAATGAGGATATGGGGACATGGGGGATATGGAGATATGGGGATATGGGGATGTGGGGACATGGGGATATGGGGTTTTGGAGACATGGGGATATGGGGATATGGGGATATGGAGATGTGGGAATATGGGGATATGGGGACATGGGGATATGGGGACATGGGGACATGGGGATATGGGGACATGGAGATATGCGGACATGGAAATATGGGGATATGGGGATATGGGGATATGGCGATATGGGGATATGGGGACATGGGGATATGGGGATATGCGGATATGCGGACATGGGGACATGGGGATATGGGGATATGGGGACATGGAGATATGGGGATATGGGGATATGGGGATATGGGGACATGGGGATATGGGGATATCGTGGATATGGAGATATGGGGACATGGGGATATGGGGACATGGCGTTTTGGGGATATGGGGATATGGGGACATGGGGACATGGGGATATGGGGATATGGGGATACGGGGACATGGGGATATGGGGATATGGGGATATGGGGATATGTGGATATGGGGATATGCGGACATGGGGATATGGGGATATGGGGATATGGGGCTATGGCGATATGCGGGTATGGGGACATGGGGATATGGGGATATGCGGATATGGGGACATGGGGACATGGGGATATGGGGATATGGGGACATGGAGATATGGGGATATGGGGATATGGGGATATGGGGACATGGGGATATGGGGATATGGGGGATATGGGGATATGGGGACATGGGGACATGGGGGATATGGGGATATGGGGTCATGGGGATATGGGGACATGGGGACATGGGGATATGGGGATATGGGGATATGGGGACATGGGGACATGGGGATATGGGGATATGGGGATATGGGGATATGGGGATATGGGGACATGGGGATATGGGGATATGGGGACATGGGGACATGGAGGTATGGGGATATGGGGACATGGGGATATGGGGATATGGGGATATGGGGACATGGGGATATGGGGATATGGGGATATGGGGACATTGGGATATGGGAATATGGTGATATGGGGATATGGGGATATGGGGACATGGGGATATGGGGATATGGGGATATGGGGACATGGGGACATGGGGACATGGGGATATGGGGACATGGGGATATGGGGATATGAGGATATGGGGACATGGGGATATTGGGATATGGGGACATGGGGATATGGGGACATGGGGATATGGGGATATGGGGATATGGGGATATGGGGATATGAAGACATGGGGATATGGGGATATGGGGATATGGGGATATGGGGGCATGGGGATATGGGGACATGGGGACATGGGGATATGGGGATATGGGGACATGGGGATATGGGGATATGGGGACATGGGGACATGGGGGACATGGGGATATGGGGACATGGGGTCATGGGGATATGGGGATATGGGGACATGGGGACATGGGGATATGGGGATATGGGGATATGGGGATATGGGGACATGGGGATATGGGGATATTGGGATATGGGGATATGGGGATATGGGGACATGGGGATATGGGGATATGGGGATATGGGGACATTGGGATATGGGAATATGGTGATATGGGGATATGGGGATATGGGGACATGGGGATATGGGGATATGGGGATATGGGGATATGGGGATATGGGGACATGGGGATATGGGGATATGGGGATATGGGGACATGGGGACATGGGGACATGGGGATATGGGGACATGGGGATATGGGGATATGAGGATATGGGGACATGGGGATATTGGGATATGGGGACATGGGGATATGGGGACATGGGGATATGGGGATATGGGGATATGGGGATATGGGGATATGAAGACATGGGGATATGGGGATATGGGGATATGGGGATATGGGGGCATGGGGATATGGGCACATGGGGACATGGGGATATGGGGATATGGGGACATGGGGATATGGGGATATGGGGATATGGGGACATGGGGACATGGGGGACATGGGGATATGGGGACATGGGGTCATGGGGATATGGGGATATGGGGACAAGGGGACATGGGGATATGGGGATATGGGGATATGGGGATATGGGGACATGGGGATATGGGGATATTGGGATATGGGGATATGGGGATATGGGGACATGGGGATATGGGGATATGGGGATATGGGGACATTGGGATATGGGAATATGGTGATATGGGGATATGGGGATATGGGGACATGGGGATATGGGGATATGGGGATATGGGGACATGGGGACATGGGGACATGGGGATATGGGGACATGGGGATATGGGGATATGGGGATATGGGGACATGGGGATATTGGGATATGGGGATATGGGGATATGGGGACATGGGGATATGGGGATATGGGGATATGGGTATATGAAGCCATGGGGATATGGGGATATGGGGATATGGGGATATGGGGGCATGGGGATATGGGGACATGGGGACATGGGGACATGGGGATATGGGGATATGGGGACATGGGGATATGGGGATATGGGGATATGGGGACATGGGGACATGGGGGATATGGGGATATGGGGACATGGGGTCATGGGGATATGGGGATATGTGGATATGGGGATATGGGGACATGGGGATATGGGGATATGGGGATATGGGGAAATGGGGATATGGGGATTTGAGGATGTGGGGACATGGGGATATGGGGATATGGGGATATGGGGACATGGGGACATGGGGGATATGGGGATATGGGGACATGGTGTCATGGGGATATGGGGATATGTGGATATGAGGATATGGGGATATGGGGATATGGGGAAATGGGGACATGGGGATATGGGGATATGAGGATATGGGGATATGGGGATATGGGGACATGGGGACATGGGGATATGGGGATATGGGGACATGGGGGTATGGGGATATGGGGATATGGGGACTTGGGGACATGGGGATATGGGGATATGGGGATATGGGGATATGGGGATATGGGGACATGGGGATATGGGGATATGGGGATATGGGGATATGGGGATATGGGGACATGGGGATATGGGGATATGGGGATATGGGGACATTGGGATATGGGAATATGGTGATATGGGGATATGGGGATATGGGGACATGGGGATATGGGGATATGGGGATATGGGGACATGGGGACATGGGGACATGGGGATATGGGGACATGGGTATATGGGGATATGGGGATATGGAGAAATGAGGATATGGGGACATGGGGGATATGGAGATATGGGGATATGGGGATGTGGGGACATGGGGATATGGGGTTTTGGAGACATGGGGATATGGGGATATGGGGATATGGAGATGTGGGAATATGGGGATATGGGGACATGGGGATATGGGGACATGGGGACATGGGGATATGGGGACATGGAGATATGCGGACATGGAAATATGGGGATATGGGGATATGGGGATATGGCGATATGGGGATATGGGGACATGGGGATATGGGGATATGCGGATATGTGGACATGGGGACATGGGGATATGGGGATATGGGGACATGGAGATATGGGGATATGGGGATATGGGGATATGGGGACATGGGGATATGGGGATATCGGGGATATGGAGATATGGGGACATGGGGATATGGGGACATGGCGTTTTGGTGATATGGGGATATGGGGACATGGGGACATGGGGATATAGGGATATGGGGATACGGGGACATGGGGATATGGGGATATGGGGATATGGGGATATGTGGATATGGGGATATGCGGACATGGGGATATGGGGATATGGGGCTATGGCGATATGCGGGTATGGGGACATGGGGATATGGGGATATGCGGATATGGGGACATGGGGACATGGGGATATGGGGATATGGGGACATGGAGATATGGGGATATGGGGATATGGGGATATGGGGACATGGGGATATGGGGATATGGGGGATATGGGGATATGGGGACATGGGGACATGGGGGATATGGGGACATGGGGTCATGGGGATATGGGGATATGGGGACATGGGGACATGGGGATATGGGGATATGGGGATATGGGGACATGGGGACATGGGGATATGGGGATATGGGGATATGGGGATATGGGGATATGGGGACATGGGGATATGGGGATATGGGGACATGGGGACATGGAGGTATGGGGATATGGGGACATGGGGATATGGGGATATGGGGATATGGGGATATGGGGACATGGGGATATGGGGATATGGGGATATGGGGACATTGGGATATGGGAATATGGTGATATGGGGATATGGGGATATGGGGACATGGGGATATGGGGATATGGGGATATGGGGACATGGGGACATGGGGACATGGGGATATGGGGACATGGGGATATGGGGATATGAGGATATGGGGACATGGGGATATTGGGATATGGGGACATGGGGATATGGGGACATGGGGATATGGGGATATGGGGATATGGGGATATGGGGATATGAAGACATGGGGATATGGGGATATGGGGATATGGGGATCTGGGGGCATGGGGATATGGGGACATGGGGACATGGGGATATGGGGATATGGGGACATGGGGATATGGGGATATGGGGATATGGGGACATGGGGACATGGGGGATATGGGGATATGGGGACATGGGGTCATGGGGATATGGGGATATGGGGACATGGGGACATGGGGATATGGGGATATGGGGATATGGGGATATGGGGATATGGGGATATGGGGATATGGGGATATGGGGACATGGGGATATGGGGATATGGGGATATAGGGGACATTGGGATATGGGAATATGGTGATATGGGGATATGGGGATATGGGGACATGGGGATATGGGGATATGGGGATATGGGGACATGGGGACATGGGGACATGGGGATAAGGGGACATGGGGATATGGGGATATGGGGATATGGGGATATGGGGACATGGGGATATTGGGATATGGGGATATGGGGATATGGGGTCATGGGGATATGGGGATATGGGGATATGGGGATATGGGTATATGAAGCCATGGGGATATGGGGATATGGGGATCTGGGGATATGGGGATACGGGGACATGGGGATATGGGGATATGGGGATATGGGGATACGGGGACATGGGGATATGGGGATATGGGGATATGGGGATATGTGGATATTGGGATATGCGGACATGGGAATATGGGGATATGGGGATATGGGGCTATGGCGATATGCGGGTATGGGGACATGGGGATATGGGGATATGCGGATATGGGGACATGGGGACATGGGGATATGGGGATATGGGGACATGGAGATATGGGGATATGGGGATATGGGGATATGGGGACATGGGGATATGGGGATATGAGGATATGGGGACATGGGGTCATGGGGATATGGGGATATGTGGATATGAGGATATGGGGATATGGGGATATGGGGACATGGGGACATGGGGATATGGGGATATGAGGATATGGGGATATGGGGACATGGGGACATGGGGATATGGGGATATGGGGACATGGGGGTATGGGGATATGGGGATATGGGGACTTGGGGATATGGGGATGTGGGGGCATGGGGGATATGGGGATATGGGGACATGGGGACATGGGGACATGGGGATATGGGGATATGGGGACATGGGGATACGGGGATATGGGGATATGGGGACATGGGGACATGGGGACATGGGGACATCGGGATATGGGGACATGGGGACATGGGGATATGGGGACATGGGGACATGGGGATATGGGGATATGGGGATATGTGGATATGGGGGCATGGTGATATGGGGATTTGGGGATATGGGGATATGGGGATATGGGGACATGGGGATATGGGGATATGGGGACATGGGGACATGGAGGTATGGGGATATGGGGACATGGGGATATGGGGATATGGGGATATGGGGATATGGGGACATGGGGATATGGGGATATGGGGATATGGGGACATTGGGATATGGGAATATGGTGATATGGGGATATGGGGATATGGGGACATGGGGATATGGGGATATGGGGATATGGGGACATGGGGACATGGGGACATGGGGATATGGGGACATGGGGATATGGGGATATGAGGATATGGGGACATGGGGATATTGGGATATGGGGACATGGGGATATGGGGACATGGGGATATGGGGATATGGGGATATGGGGATATGAAGACATGGGGATATGGGGATATGGGGATATGGGGATCTGGGGGCATGGGGATATGGGGACATGGGGACATGGGGATATGGGGATATGGGGACATGGGGATATGGGGATATGGGGATATGGGGACATGGGGACATGGGGGATATGGGGATATGGGGACATGGGGTCATGGGGATATGGGGATATGGGGACATGGGGACATGCGGATATGGCGATATGGGGATATGGGGATATGGGGATATGGGGATATGGGGACATGGGGATATGGGGATATGGGGATATGGGGATATGGGGATATGGGGACATGGGGATATGGGGATATGGGGATATGGGGACATTGGGATATGGGAATATGGTGATATGGGGATATGGGGATATGGGGACATGGGGACATGGGGATATGGGGATATGGGGACATGGGGACATGGGGACATGGGGATAAGGGGACATGGGGATATGGGGATATGGGGATATGGGGACATGGGGATATTGGGATATGGGGATATGGGGATATGGGGACATGGGGATATGGGGATATGGGGATATGGGGATATGGGTATATGAAGCCATGGGGATATGGGGATATGGGGATCTGGGGATATGGGGATACGGGGACATGGGGATATGGGGATATGGGGATATGGGGATACGGGGACATGGGGATATGGGGATATGGGGATATGGGGATATGTGGATATTGGGATATGCGGACATGGGAATATGGGGATATGGGGATATGGGGCTATGGCGATATGCGGGTATGGGGACATGGGGATATGGGGATATGCGGATATGGGGACATGGGGACATGGGGATATGGGGATATGGGGACATGGAGATATGGGGATATGGGGATATGGGGATATGGGGACATGGGGATATGGGGATATGGGGGATATGGGGATATGGGGACATGGGGACATGGGGGATATGGGGATATGGGGATATGGGGATATGGGGATATGGGGATATGAAGACATGGGGACATGGGGATATGAGGATATGGGGACATGGGGTCATGGGGATATG